>NC_050575.1:23248695-23400926 GCF_011100635.1 Trichosurus vulpecula | reverse complement strand
GCTGGGTCCCTTGAGCCTGTAGCCAAGGCTGATTCCTACGGCAGTACAGGAAGAGGGGACAAGCAACGGGGAGGCATAGGAGTATGGGCAATTTCCCAATATTTTCAAATGAAAATGAATTTGGAAATCACACCTATTACATTTGTATTAACAGTTCACGCAGTTAGAAATAGAACTGGAGCACTGATTTTCAGCCTTGTATTCCTGGCTGACCCTTCTGTTGCTTTTGGAGAACAGGGTAATTTGGTTCAGATCTCATCCACAGTACCCAGTAAGTGACTGTGTTTGGTGAAGAAGTTATTTTCTTTGGACATACAGACCAGATGCTAGGCTCCTTCCCAATGTGGCTTCCCTGAGAATATATCATATGCCACACATTTTCCCAAAATCTGGCTTCTCTAAAACCCAAGTGCAAGCTAGAATTGCTGCTACTTAATAACAGTTAATATTTATATAGTGTCAAAGCTTGCAAATCACTGGACAAATAGTTGCCCCTCACAACAACCTTACGAAGTAGGGGCTGTAATCTTTCCCATTTTACAGATGAGGAAACTGAGAAACTAAGCTAGAATATATCCAAGAAGTCAAACTCAGTTCTTTCTGACTCCAAGACTAGCACTTTAGCTTGCTCTGATGTACCTCCCCCGTATGCTAACTTTTTTCCTCCATCAGCCAGTACACACCATTAGTTCACAGCAAGGGCATTTAACCAATTGTAAGTGAGAAACATAAAAATAGAACATTTTCCCCACAAAGTTGGGGCACATTTTCCAAAAAATATATGCCCTATCACTGGGAAGAGTGAGCACATATAGGAATCATGCATGGGAAATATACACACAGTGTATACACATGTGTCTGTGTCCAGGGCACATGGAAGGAAGGAGAGGTGTTTCAAACAGATCTCATTTTAAGGATACAGCTGACCATCAGAGCAGTAGGACATTTGCTGGACAACTGTTATATCCAAGGTATTATGAGGATTAAAAAAGAAAACAGGAAGAACTATAAGAAAAGAATTGTGGCCCATGGAGCTTACAGTCTAGATGGAGAAGTTGCCAAAACAAGGCAATAGAAGTTATGTGTCAAAGATAGCTATTAAATACTAATCAAGGAATTCCAAGGAGGGAATGATGCCTTATAGCGGTAAGGATAGTATTTTTGAGTTGGGTCTTGAAGAATCATCAGTCAGACACAGGAAGGGACCTCAGAGAGCATCAAATCCAACCCCCTTCATTTTACAGAAGAGGAAATTGAAGCTGAGAAAAATGAAGTGACTTGTTTAGGGTCACTCAGTTAATAAGTGTCAAAGGCAATTTCTGAACCTAGGTTTTCCTGCTTTCAAGCCCAATCTAACCACTCCACCACCTAGCCACCTAACCAAACTTCTCCTATGTCCATATTTTGTTAGGCAGCCCTAACACTAGGAATGACAAGGACTAGAATATGCCTTCTTAGACAGACTCAACTGGATGTTTTGTTCCTACCCCACACCCCTCAAACAAGGGGACCACCATCTTCCCAGACTTGAAACCTAGGTATCATCCTCCACTCACTTTCTCTCAACACCGCCCCCCCCTTACCCAATCAGTAGTCAAATCCTGTAGTTTCCACCTTCAAAACATCTCTCTGGGGGTGGCTAGGTGGCACAGTGAGTAGAGCACCAGCCCTGGAGTCAGGAGGACCTGAGTTCAAATCTGACCTCAGACACTTGACACACTTACTAGCTGTGTGACCTTGGGCAAGTCACTTGACCCCAATTGCCTTGCCTTCCCCCCTCCAAAAAAAACCCCAAACCATCTCTCTGTATATGCTCCCTTCTAACACTATCACACACCTGGTGCAGACCATCATTACCTCACCCCTGGATTATTGCAACGGCCTTCTGGTTGGTGTCCCTACCTCAAGGCTCTGCCTGTCCCAGTTCATCCTCCACTCAGCTGTCAAACTGGTCTTCCTAAATCTAAGATCTAATTATGTCCCACCCCCTCCCTCTATTCAATAAATTTCAGTGGTGCCCTATCACCTTCAGGATCCAATATAAAATCCTGTTTGGTTTTCAAAGCCCTTTATAACCTGGTCCCTTCTTCTGAGACCTAACACATACTTTACAACCCAGCCATACTAGCCTCCAGTCCAGCTCTTGACACTGAGTTACTTTCACTGGCTATCCCCCATCCCTGGAATGCTGGAATGCCCTGTCTCTTTACCTTCCCTGAATTCCTTCAAAGTCACACCTTGTACTAAGAAGTCTTTCCCAATCCTCTTGAATCTTAGTGCCTTCCTTTTGAGGGTACCCCCAATTTATCCTGTATCTATATTACTTGTACACAGTGGTTTGCATTGTTATCTCCACTAGACTATGAGCTCCTTGAGAGCAGGGCTTGGCTTTTGTTGTTTGTTTTGCCTTTCTTTATATCCTCAGGGTTTGGTGCAGTGCCTGGTGTACCCAGGCACTTAATTAATGCTAATTGACTTCCTGACCATCTAAGACAATAAGTTGCAAAGAAGGTGAAAGACATCCATTTGGAGACATCTAAAAAGCAGTTGGAGATGTGAAGCTGTCAGAAGAGGTTAGGTCTAGACAAGTACATCTGAGAGTCATCAGCGTAGAGATGATAATTAAAACCACAGGAACTGCTCAGATCACCAAGTGAAACAGTACAGAGGAAGAAGAGAAGAGGGCCCAGGACAGAGCCTTGGGGGACTCTATGTTAGTGGGCATGATGTGGATGAAGAAACCAGCAAAGGAGATAGAGAAGATGAGTCAGACACATGGGGGAAACCCAGGAAAGACCATTGTCATGAAAACCTAGAGAGAAGAGAATATCCAGGAGAAGAGAGTGATAGCCAGTGTCAAAGCCTACAGAGAGGTCAAGGAGAATGAGGACTGAGAAAATGCCATCAGATTTTGCAACTTAGAGATAACTGGTAACTCTGGACAGGGCAGTTTCAGTTGAATGATAAGGTTGGAAGCCAGACTGCTGAGAGTCAAGGAGAGAGTGAGAAGAGAGGAAGTAGAGGCAACTCTTATAGATGGTGTTCTCAAGGAGTTTAGCCACAAAAGGGAGAGGTCATGGAGAGGGTAAGTGACTTGCCAGGGTTCAGATATCTTGGCATCAAGATCATGCTCTTTTCCCTCTACCCATAAACTTCTATACCAAGGGTAGGGAACCTTTGGCCTCAGGCCACATGCGGCCCTCTAGGTCCTTGAGTGCGGCCTTTTGACTGAGTCCAAGTTTTACAGTACAAATCCTTTTATTAAGGGGATTTATGCTGTGACATTTGGAATCAGTCAAAGGGCTGCACTTGAGGACCTAGGGGGCAGCGTGTGGCCTCGAGTCCACAGGTTCCCCACCCCTTCTCTATGCCATGGGGCCTCACTGAGGATGCATGAAGTTTCCATAAATGGATATGCAGAAATGGGAAAAGCATTCCTGTGTGAGCAAAAGCAAAGAGGCAAGAAACTAAGGAGATGTGTTAGGAACAGCAAAGATACAGGTTTGGCTGGAGTGGAGGGCTCATAGTAGGTATCAGTACAAGTTGGGTTTAAAATTGTAGTTGGAGTCTTTGGTGGAGGATTTTGAATGCCAGGCTAAGGATTTTGGACTAGTAACTGGGGAGCCATTAAAAGTTTTTGAGCAAGAGAGTGACTAGTTATCCTTTCCACATCAAGACTTTCCCCATCTCAGTTTCAATATATCTCGGGTCTTAATTAAGAAATTAAATGGAAATTTCAGGGGAGTTTTGTGGAAGCAGTACTATGCAGAAAAAGTTTAGTAACTCAGAAATGCATAAACTATATGTATTGCATTGCATAATATCAACCCAATTTTTATAGTAAGTTACTATAAACAAGAAAAAGAAAAAATTCAGACTTCTTCACTGCTACCAAGGGATAGCCAAAAATTTGGGGGAGATTTTCCAGAACAAGAGGTGCCAAGCCCCTAACTCCACCCCGCCCCTCTCCCATGTGGCAGGGATTACTTTATGTGCCAGGAACTGTGAAAAGCATTGGGGGTACAAAGAAAGACAAAAAAAACACCCTCTGCTCTCAAAGAGCTCACACTCAATTAAAGCTTAAAACCACACTAAGACTTCTGAGATATCCTATATTGACAGAAGTAGGAAAGTCAAAAGAAGTAGATGTTTTGGGGGCGGGGAAAGATGACTTCAATTTTGGATATATTGAGTTGAAGGTACCACTGGGACAGACAGGTAGAAATGCACAGCAGGCAGTTAGAAACTTAATACTGGAAATCTGGACAAATAATCAAGGCTAAAGTTAGACATCTGAGTGGCAGTCATGAGCACAGACCAGATGGCCGAGACCATGTAGGAGATCTTTATGGCCCTTTGAACAAGAACAAGCACTAGAACTGGAGTCAGTTCCTAGGTCCTCCTGCTCTTTCAACTTCACAACATTGTTGCTTGCTATTCATGTGAAAGGCCCTGAGTCCAAAAGACAGGCCAATTACTTTCCAAGTATTCAGTTGACTAATGGAGCAGGGTTGTACAATGTAGTTTAGAAAGACTTTCATAAAAAAAAGTTAAAGTAACTTGAGTAACTAGAGTTACAGCTTACAGAGACTAGTTTTGCCTTCATTGGTCCCCACTGCTTAACAGTGTTTACCACATTCTAAGTGCTTCATAAATACTTGTTGACTGACTGAACGAATGAATGAATGACCTGGAAATTTTTCTTAACAAGAATGCCTTCTACTCATACACACAAGCCAAATAAGCAGTTACTGGGCCCAGAAACCGATTCCTAAAAGCCCTAATGTAGAATAAAAAATCTTTAAAAATCAAAATTCCAATGGGACTCAAAAAACAACCCAAGTCCAACCATGAGAGGCAAACTGGTAAATAGTGAAAATGAACATTGTAATCCAAGGCAAAAAGCCTGACTTCACTCATGAAAGCTTTCGTGAAACTGCTTCTTCATGGTGAGTCCCTGTCACAAAGGGGTGAGTCATCAAGTCCCTGAAACCACTCAGTCAACAAGAGGCTTTTTCTGGTACCCTGCTAAGTTTCCTTTAGCCCAAAAAAGCACATTCCGGTGAACTTCTTGGTGATGAAATCCCATTCTTCCTCCATAAATGGGAATTGCCATTATCAGGCTCTATTCTGTTCAAAGTTGAATATTTCTCTGGCATCAAATCCATTGACTAGTAACAATTTGCACAATGACCTTAGTAATATAAAGGAAAATATTAGAACTCTGATCGAAGTGACCGATTATGACCGCACCGAGGCTAAAGCAGACAGAGAGGTTGTAGACTATAGGTACAGAATGAGGCAGACATTGTTAGACTTGGCTAGTATGTTGGTTTGTTTTATTTAACTGTGCTTCTTTGTTATAAAGGAAGATTCTGATGGGGGGAGGCGGTGGGGAAGAATCACTGAGAAGTGGTAAAGATGTTTAAAGAAAAGAATTCCAGTAAAATATTCATTTAAAAAAATAATAAAACAACCCAACCCTTCTAAACTAAACATCTAACTGGAGGACTGATTCTGTTTGCAAGCATTTTACCAAGAGAGGAAATTGTGGTTTCAGTAGATTAGTTTGACTTTTTCTCAGGTCCCACATATTCAGGGCCAGGGGCTTAGTAAAGAACAGGGCCTCACTTCTTCAACTGCCAAGTCTCGTGGCTTTCCTCCTCCAATACCCAGGGATATTGGTGATGGACAACCTGTCTGGTACTGATCATGGGCTAGTAACCAACTGTGCAGGCAAACTAAGGCACCATCCTTAGATAATATCCCAAACAGCAGGCTCAACACCATCTGGGTCACTGGCATCCAATGTTTGTTTGCCATGGAGCAGGCCTGCCCTGGAGAAGACAGGACACATCCTTCCGTTGCCTCCAGCAGCAGATCAGCTCTCTTCCAACGAATTACTGCCCTGAATAAGTTAAGATCACACAAGATTACTTAATAAATCCAACCACACAGATAATTCTGTTCAATGACCAATCAAACACCACACATCTTTCAAGTGCCTACCGTGTACCAGACAGTGTGCTAGGTGCTGGGGTTACAAAGACAAAAGTGAAACTTTAGTCCCTGACCTCAAGGAGCTTACAGTCTATCTAGTTAAGGGAGACAACATGGACATATATGGGAGTATACAAAATTGATACAAGATATTGGGGTGGGATGAGGAGAACATTAGTAGCTATTAAACTGCATCGTACGACCTTTCTCCCCTAGTCAACTGAGTGCATGAAAAGTAATTTGCCTCTTTTTTGAACGTAGGGGCCTTTCATATGAATAGCAAGTAACAGAGAGGATCAGAAAAGGCTTCGTGCATGCTATCCATCTCATGCAGAATGAGAAAAAATTGTAGACATGACCAGTGCAAGAACTGGTTTTCCTGAACAACACAAAAATGGTTTTGTTTTTCCTTCTTTCATTTTTCCAATGAGAAGAGGGCCAGAAAATAGATTTTTTTTTCATTTAAAAAAATTAGTACTTTTTTTTAAGGTATTATATAGAAGGTTCTATCTGATGCATAGGTAAGCAAGAGCTGTTCATACCTTTTTAAACGTTACTCATATCCACTAAAATGAGGCAATACTTTTCCCTCCTCCCTTTGCCCCAAGGGCTCTGATCTCTAATCCCTAATCCTCACTTTCACCTTTAGCCGAGAGTCTTCTTTTCTTCTGTGTACACCTCCTGATTTAATTACCTTAGCCTTGAGCTCAGTGCTTATCTAGATCCTGACTCCTTTCCATCATCGTGCTAGAACCCCATCTTTGCCCCAGCTAGGCTGTTCCCCCAGAACACCAGGGGAACTGGATGTAGGAACATAGATTGAGAGCTAGAAGGAACTTTGGAGGTGTCAGACATGTATCCACAAGACTCTCAAGGGCAGCCCAAACCAGATTAAAATGTAGTTGGGAAATCTTTAATAATATAAATAAAAATACAATAAAACATAGATAATATTACATTTTAAGTCAACATGTGGCCCACATGGATCATTATTAAAATTTAGAGGGCACCATTTGTATTTGAGTTTGACACCACTGACCTGGGGTATAGGGGTGTTCAGGGAAGACTAGCACCTCTGGTGTCAGGGCTGCTCATCCACCTTGGGGGTCCACCTGATTCACCCAATTCTCACTTATGGCTCCAAGAAGCTCTAGCACGTGCAGTGGCCACACCCCAGTACACCATCTAGCAGGTGGGCAAAACTAGATTGAGGGTATGCAAAGGGTCTCAAACCCATTGGTGAGTTAGGGGAGTATCTGCCACAAGCACGAGAAGACTTCCCCTGGTGGAATGGGCAGATGAAAACAATTTGTTCCAATGTCCACAAAGGTGGCTGAAGCAGGTACTGTGGAATGCTTAAAGCTCAGTTAGACAGACATGAAAGATGCCAAGGCCATCCACTGTATCCCGGGCCATCTCCGGTCCTCTTGACTTTTGTCTTGCCACCAGACTCCCATGACTCTGGAAAAGAGTGAGGCCAATGACTTCGAGCAACTCTACTTCACTTAAATCCAATTTATGTGCAAGTCAAAAGATAACACCCATACCATTTTACCATTTTTACCTACCTCAAAGTCCTGTGGTAACAGGCAAGTGATGAAGCAATAGGTATAGATACACTGGGAGCCCTGCACACAGGTGGCCCAGGCCCTAGGGTCATCTTCTCACTAGGCTGAAACAGCATTGGGATTTGGCAGCTCCTTGGGTGTCTGAGATACCTTTTCTTGGGCCAGTTCAATCTTTTTATTTTGTAATCAAAATAATACAAGCCAGTCAATATAGCAAAGATTCATATAAATACTTCATAAATTTTGAAGAATAGTCCTGAGCTCTGTACAGTGCTCCCAGCCTAAGGTGGAGAACAGAGAATGAGTAGGCAGCTTGGCTTTGAATAAGGACGACACCAGAAGCCGAGGGGAGGGAGGCAGCCTCAGTGGCCCTGAGCAGCTTTTCCCAATGCCCTTTATAAATTAAACACAACTAGGGAAGAGGATCATTCCTGATCTGCTCACCAGCCTCAAGACCAGAGAGTCAGGGTTATACAACCTCCTGGAGCAACCAAGGGGCCTGATCCTTACCCCACAGCATCAGGAGCCAGCCCGAATCATAGTGTTCTCACATGTACATATAGGACAAGCACACAGAACCAAGAACAAATAAGCATTGCTCTCCACACTGAAAAAATGAAAAAGAGAAAAAACAACCAGCATAACAGGCCCTGTGAACAACTGAAATCCAACCTGGGCCTGGAACTAAAAAGGCAAAATGTTAACAGATCTAGAACCTGAGGTGCCACAGCCTGGGTGAGTATTAGTGTTGAGGGTTTTCCAGGGAAGCCAACATGCTCAGGCCTTCCCTCAAGGTGGGAGGGGCTTTTCCTAACCCAACAGGGCAGGTAAGGATGGAGAGAGATTCCCCAAGAATCATTCCTGGGAAAAGGGAAGCTGCTGCCCTGCTGAAGGATGGTGAGGACCAGCTGCACCATCCACCATTCCTCCCAGTTACAGCATCCAGTCCCCTACTCGGTGCTGCCTTTTTTAAAGACTGCACTGCTTACCTCCTGGCATGAGAAAGGGGCTAGAAAAAGTTCCCTAAAACTTGTCTGCTTCATCTAACCTAACCCTGGCTTGGTTATTGCAGCAAGCAGGGATCCTACCCTTTGGTCAAAACACACAAAAAAGTTCAAAAACTTTTGCAAAGATGATTCCACTCACCATTGGTACATGGAATGTATGTGCACTTGTGTACAACACGAAATCCATTAGACTTGAAAAGACAAACGGTTCTTGTTGCCAGAGAACTCAGGAGTTATTGCACCCAATACCAGCCTTGAGTAAAACAAGTCTGGCAAATGAAGACCAGTTTACCAAAGCTGGAGTGGGATCCATGTTTTTCTGAAATGTTCCCATGATGAGGAGCACTATGAAGCCTGCATAGGTTTCACAACCATATCTAGTCAATAAGCCCTTATACCTCAAAAAAGGAGTGAACAACAGGCTCATGACAATCTGATTGTCATGCCACCTTCATTAGTGTTTATGCTCCCACTATGACTAATCCTGATGAGGTCAAAAAAATTTTTTATGAAGACCTGGAGACCCTCATCATCAATGTACCAAAAGAGGACAACTTGTAATTCTGGGTGACTTTAAAGCCAGAGTAGGCACAGTCTATTAGATATGTCAGGGAGTCCTTGGGAGGAATGAAGTCAGAAACAGCAACAGCAGTGGTCACTTATTACTGAAGACTTGTGCATCTTATGACCTTCTCATCACTAAAACTGTCTTCCAGTTACCTAAAGGCAATAAAACTTCATGGATGCACCCTTGAAGCAAACACTAGTATTTAATAGGCTATGTCATTGTAAGGAGAAGAGACAGACAGGATGTGAGAGTGCAGAAGGTGATGTGTGGCACAGAGTGCTGGACTGATCACAGACTTATCCTCTTCAAGTTAAACATTCTCATTCAGCAAAATCGGAGACCCCAAGGCAAGACAACTATCAGAAGACTCAACGTCAACAGATGAGAGTACTTCTCCATGGGTGAACTGTTTGTTGCTGACTTGGAGGGAAGGCTAAGCCAACATGGAGCAGGAAAAGGAGCAGGAACTTTCAGAGATTTGATGTACAGCACTGCATTTACTCATCAGGGCTAGGGCACTCACAAACATCAAGATTGGTTTGACAAAAATGATGAGGAAATTCATAAGTGGCTAAATGAAAAAATGAGAAATCCACAGGGTTTACCAAAAGGATGGTTCATCTGTTTCCAAGAAGGGAACATTTAATTCTATCAAGAGTAAAGTGCAAGCAAAAAGCTTAGAGAGGTGGAGGATTCTTGGCTTAGTAAGAAGGCAGATGAAATTCAGGTTTTTGCTGATGATAACATTCCAAAGTGATTTTATGATGCCTTGAAGACTATTTATGGGTCAAAGACCTATGGTACATCCCAACCACTCAGTGCTGATGGAGCCACATTCATTAGTGATAAGAATATGATCCTGAAGAGACAGGTTGAACACTTTTCAACAGACCATTATCAACTGCCAGAGCTAGCTCAGTGTTTGAGGGGCTCTGAAGGCAAGTGTGGGAGAGAAGAGTTAGGATTCCTAGCAGTCTGAAGGTCTACAGAGCTGTTGTGCTCAAATCATTGTTATGTGCCTGTGAAACCTGGACTGTGTGCCAGTGCCAAGACAGGAAACTGAATGGCATCCATTTGGATTGTCTTAACATTTTTTTAGATCACTTGGCAAGACAAGGTACCAGACGCTGAGGTCCTTCCTTGAACTGAACTGCCGAGCATTCAAACTCCACTTCAGAGCACAACTCTGACGGGCTGGCCATGTTGTTTAAATGCCAAACAAATGCCAAACTAATGTTTGCCTAAGAGACTTTCACAGGGAACTCACATACTTGGAGGCCAGAAGAAGCAATACGAGGACACCCTTGAGGTCTCTCTGAAGAACTTTGGGAATGATAATGAGACATGGGAGAGACTAGCACATAGGACCACTCAGCATGGCACGCCGTCATCAAAGAAGGTGCTGTGCTCTATGAGCAAAGCAGAATTGTAGTAGCTCAAAAGAAACACAGATGTGCAAATTTGGAGACATCTCCACTCCAAATAGTCATGTAGCCTATTTGAACCCAATCTTTTATAGAGCCTTCTAAGCTCTTATTAGTCTGATAAGCCACAGTCAGACATGTGGTACCTTGATTCTGACATGGTGATGTCATTTTGATTCTCTTCGAGCATGAAGGACAGCGACCAACCAGGACCAGATACCACTGACATACTCCTCCCCCCAATTTTACAGATGAGGAAACTGAGGCCAAGAGAGGTACAAATAACAGAATTGGGATTCAAACACAATCTGACTTGGGTCTACGACTTGAAATACAGTCCTCTTTCCATTCAGGGATGTGCTGGTAACAATTGGCTGGGTGGGGGCAGGAAATATATACAGGATTCACTTTTAAGTTTAACCTGCATCTGCATTATTAACATTCCCCTTCACTTTTCTAACCCTAGACAATCAACAAAACAATAAATCAAGCCCCGATTTGTAGTGATGTAAAGGCTCATACTGAACATTTAACAAAACTTCAAAAACAGGTCCCTAGACCTGTTTGAGCTGACTGCAGTGCATCCCTTGTTTTCACCACACCAAAGACAGGTGAAAGAGACCACACAGACTCTGGCTTTAAGAATGCTGGCTCAGTGATGTACAAACTTGCCGTAAAGGAAGGACAAAGTGATCGAGTGATACACTTTGGGGAGGGGGGAATAATATCTATTTCTGGCCACAAATTATAACAGTCTAATGCTCTGGAGGAGCAATCAGAGACATGTTGAGTTAAGTCGCTGGGGCCAACTACTGAATCAGCAGCAACTCCTCAGGAGGTTGAAGGCCTTAGGTTAACTGGGGTCATCTGAATGCAAGGTCAAACCCAATGTATCAGGAAGTCAAATACCACAGAGATTAACTGTGTGAGAGCAACATCATTGGCCTGAAATCTGATCCAGGTTAATGGGTTATAACTCATCTCAATAGTCCCTCTGAGGTGCCACCAAGTGATAACAGAAAAAGAGAAGCCTTGGTTCCTCCTCATCCCATCTCAAATTATAGGAACACAGATTTAGAATTGGAAGGAACTCTTTCATTTTACAGATGAGAAAACTGAGACCTACAGAGCTGAAGTGACTTGCCAAAGATTACAATTGTGATAACAGAGGTAGGATCTGAATGCAGATCTTCGGACACCAAATCCAGTGCCCTTTTGCACTGTACCACACTAAGATCCACACATGGATGCCCAGGCACCTAAAGCCCTCCAATATACTCTCCATACCATACATATCTGTGTGTGCACATGCTTCAATCCTTTGTCTTTTGTCTCTGAAGTATCATCAGTTACCTGAGCTTTCTCCCTCTAAAGATGGTCCCGGGGCCAACAAAGCACATCTTCAGGTGCTCTTCACAAGGGAGGTTCTTCCACAATTTCATTCAACGTTCAACCAGCACAGTGCCAGGCGCTGGGTACCCAAAGGCAAAAATGAAACAGTCCCTGCTCTCAGGGAGCTTACATTCTATTGGAGGAAAACAATATGTACATAGATAAAGAATTATAAAATATATGTAAAATAAATATACAGTAATTTGGGTGGGAGAGAAGGACTGAGTACCTGGGGGATATCAGGATTGGCCTCATGCAGGAAAGACCACTTGAACTGAGCCTTGAAGGAAACTGAGGATTGAGGGAAGAAATTGCCAGCATAGAGGTACACCTGGACAGGGGCAAGGAGGGAAGGGGAATGGAATGCTGTGTACTAGGAACAGCAAGAAGACCAGTTTAGCTGGGAAGCAGAGTATATGATAGAGAATGATGTGTAGTAAGCTTGGAAAGGTAGGTTGGAGACAGAATGTGAAGTGTTTGAAATGTCGAAATGAGGAGAACCCAAGCCCCTGCTGTCTCTGTTGGGAGCTGATTATGAGTTTTTTCATTAAAGTGTGAGCTCCTTGAGGGTAGGGACTGTCTTTTGCCTCTTTTTGTAAACCCATCATTTAGCACCATAATGCTTGGCACATAGTGTGAACAGCTAGATAGCCCAGTGGATAGACTCCAGGCCTGGAGTCATGGAAGACTCATCTCCCTGAGATCAAATCTGGTCTCACTAGCTGTGTAATACCAGGCAAGTCACTTAAGCCTGTTTGCCTCGGTTTCCTCATCTGTAAAATGAGCTGAGAGAGGAAGTTGCGAATCACTCTTTGGGGTGATCTTTGCCAAGAGAACCCCGAATGGGGTCACAAAATGTTGGACATGGCTGAACAACAGCAAGTGGAAAGTGGTACGTGCTTAATAAACGTTTATTGAGTTTTGTATCCCCAGTGCTTATTACTGTACCCGGCACATTGTAGGCACTTAATAAATGTTTATTGACCAAGTTGGAGGCACTGCTAAAGGAGAAAGGTGGGAGAGGGGACTCTTATGTCTCCTCCAAACAAATTATGGTTTCACTCTGGACTTGTACAGCACGGCAAAGTGGATTCATCCTACTTCTGTCTCTCCAACACCCAGATCACTAGGGATGGAGGAGTTCAGTACATCGAAACCACTCCTATAGTTGAGAGACGTTGTGATGGGGAAGGGGCTGCCTGTAGAGTTCACACCTAGTGTTCTGTGATTCACAAAACACTTTCCTCACAACAACTTTGTAATGTAGATAGGGCAAAAGAACCAGGACTGGAAGTTTTCTACTTTCCAGTTTAACTTGATCGATCGATGGATCGATCGATCGATCTTGCCATCCAACTCTATCTAACATTGTTTAGGAAATCAGGGAGCAAGATGAGAACTAGAAACTCCAGATCTTTCACTGCCTGTACAATGGCTTCTGCTGATTTTCCTGGTTTCAATCTCTGTGGCCACCCTGAAGGTGGCAGATACTACATTCCAGAGAAAGGTGAGTCCCTGGCACCACTGCCTAGCACCCTCCCCCTGGGGCAACACCCCTGACTACTGTCTCACCTTGGTCCGGAAAGTGCAGAGAAAAGATGACAAGAGGAATAAGCTAATTGTGTAGACGTGCAGGATTCCAAAGCCTGGTGTGAAAAATGAAAAATCAGAGCACGGTTTTCCTGAACTGCCCTTCTCCTTCTTTTCCCTAAGGGCAGGCAGCCTGGAAGCTGGGAGCCCAGAGGGTTTCTCTCCTGGGCAAGCCAGACTGCCTGCTGGGGGTGTGTCCGTAGCCCGCGGAGGCGGTGGGGGTGGGGAGGAGAGGGAGGAAGGCAGAGGGAGATGTAGCAAGCGAGCTGGGGAGGGAAAGAGGCGCTGCATGTACTTCCCCCCTCGCCTCTAGCACTACAACGGCCTGATTTCCCCGAAATGATGCTCTCTGCTCAGCCAATCAGCGGCGGCGCGGCTCCCCATTGGGCGGGGACCGGCTCTGCCCAGAGCGGGGAATCCCGCTCAATGTTTAGTCTTCGCCGCCGGCCCCAGGACCTGGGCTCAGAGCGAAAGGCGCCGTCCAAGAGAGAGGAGGCCAAAAGCAGGACCGGGAGCAGAATCCGTGCCGCGGACTCTGCTGATTATCCGCGGCTGGGGACACCCGGAGCAGGGCCGGCGGACTCGCAGATTGACCTGCCCCGCTTGAAGCCCCGGGAGCTGGCCCGCGGGAGGCGGCTGCGGGCCCAGAAGCAGGCGGGTGAAAATTGGGGACAAGGCGAGCTCCGGCTTAGCAAGGCAGATTTCTGTGGCAGCGGCGGCGTGAGCCCCTGACCCAGGTAAATGGGGCCTTTCGCTCACAACCTTTTCCGGGAGACCCGGGCCGTAACCCTCCCTCTCCCCAACCCCATCCCTCCTCGCTCGCACCTGGAAAGAGCGCCGGGACAGAAAGTAGGAGAGCTGTGCATGTCTGCGGCCGGGGGCTGACCCTTTGGGGGAGGGGGAGGGGCGCACTCCCGGCTCGGGCGCTGCTGTCATCGCTTCTGCTCCAGGCTCGGGCGTCCCTTCCCCCAGACCAGGAAGTAAAGACCATTAAAAAAAAGGCAAGGGCGCTAGCCGAGCCCAGTTGTACTGTTGTGGAGGCTGCCGTGCGTGCCGCGCTTGCCGTGCTGGGTGCCAGGCTGAGCTGAGCTCTGTTCCGCTGCTCGTCTCCGCTGTGCCTCCGGAGCTTGGCCTTGGGAGGGCGTTTGAGGACAAGCAGCCCAGAGGGAGGGTGTGCTAGCTGCCCACGGAGAGGAAAGGCCGGGACGCGCTGACCCTCCCTCCACCCAGCCATTTCCCCTCTCAAGTCCTCAGGCCAGAAAGCCGCTGGCTTTTGCTCCCTGATCCCGGGATCATGTGGGATCATTTGGCCCCGGCCTAAGAGTGGTGATATCTGGCTGCTTCTCAGAGCAAACGCCGCTGTGAAACTACTCGACCCCAGGAGCACAGGGTCATTACCCCGGGACACCCACGGGGTGCAACTACACTGGGAGGCTCCACCACCGGAGCCTGTGTTGCACGTGCCCCCAAGAGAAGGCCAGCAGAGGGCCAGCCTGCCCATCCCCCTGATTCTGGGAAGAACGGCCCAGTCTCTGACTAGTCCACAACTTTCAGAAAACCCAGCTCCAAGCCACCTGCCCCCGCGAAGCAAGTGTGTATAGGCCCAGACCCCAACGGCCCCATGCCAGGGCGCTGGGGGCAAACTGTGCTTGCAGGGAAAGGTCCGGGGGACTAGTTGCGGGACGAACTGGAGCCCCCAAACAGCCGTGGGAGGGGCTTCCTGGAGGAAGCAGGGAAGGTTAATTCGGCTGGGAGGCAGAGCTCCTCCTTAGAACAGGGGGGTGGGTGGGGTGGGGTGGGGGGTGCAGTGAGACTGGATAGTTAACGCTCTGCAGGATGGCGGGCAGACCAAGAAAGCTGCGTTTTGAGAAGTTGCAGTTGCTTCTTAAATGTTGAAGTCTCCCTGCGCAAAATGGGGAGGAAAATCTCTGACTGCCCAAAGTGATTAGTTTTGTTAATAACAGAGTGGACCGTTCATCTCTGAAGTGATAGTTCATAGCTGGAGATACTTTTCTTGGCAACAGGTGGCCTAGAAAATGAAAATGAAGGCCCCGCCTTCACCAAGAATTTTGTATCAGTGAAAAAAAGACAGGCGGGGCATATAAACATAAAAGTGGGTCTTAATCTCCTCTGCTGCAAAATTCTCAATTTATTTCCTGCCTTTCTTTGGCTCACGTGCTGGGGGCTGTTTGCTGAGAAGGAAAGAACTTGGAACTAGAAATATTTGTGCTCTGTGTTTAAGGATGTCTCCTGCCTTAACTGTCCTTCACTATGAATGCATCACCCTTCTTGCCGTACCTGCATATGTGTCTCCCCGTGTCTGTGGGATGGAGGTGGATGTGTACAGCAGTTATTTCCTTCAGCAGTTAAACCTGAGACTTTTTCTTGGCTTCACAGACAACATGCCCATTGCCAGAATGCGCATGAGACCCTGGCTAGAGATGCAGATTAATTCCAACCAAATCCCAGGCCTGACCTGGATTAACAAGGTGAGAGTTCCACCTGGGTGTTTTTTTTTCCTCCTCCCCTGTTAACCAGTACCTCATGCTTTATGAACTAAAGATCCAAACGGATCTGGGAGAGGAAGCAGATTAAGAGGCAGAAGAATGTGTTTTCCCAGGCCAGACCCTGTATGAAGTATGCCACAAGTGTGCAAGGCACTCTTCTTGGTGTTTAGGACTTCTAGGCATTCTCATTTCCCTGGTTTTAGCACAGACAAGACCCAGGCCTAGGAGTAACCAACAACTTCCAATGGCACCCATTTCCAGCATTTTGAGCTCCTCAGACTGGTCTTAGCCGCTGCAGAATCCCACCCTTGATGCCAGAGATAGACAAAGAACACTTTCTGACTGAGAGCTGTAAGGAATAAAGAGCCAGCCAGCAGAAGCAATTCTGCCTTTAGGACTGGGAATGAGCCTTAATTAGTTACTTAGCTCTTTCCTAATGCAGGGGAAGGATAATAGTAAAAACTTGTATTTGCCTTTCCAGACCTGTGATTTCATCAGCATAGGGAACCCCCTGTGACGAAATTCCTTCTACAACACAAGTCAGCAACTGGTGCAGCTTCTACAATCTCCCTTAAGTTAAGGGAGCTGCCTGGGACGTTAGGGGCTTACATGATCTAGTCAGGATCTCACACATAACCAGTAGATGTCAGAGGGAGTACTTGAACCCAGATCGTCCTGGGTTCCCTCCCACCTGTATCTATCCACTACCCCATGCTGCCTCTCATCTTGTATTTTTTATTTTTCAAAGTTGTCACATACACCGTGTCATCTGGTCTTCATAAACCCCTCAGGGACAGGTACTCTCATTTTACAGATAAGGGAACTGAAGTCCATAGAGTCGAGGCAACCGGCTGACAGTTTGATAATGAGTTAGCAGCAGAGCCTGAGCTCTAACTTGGGCCTCTTACTCTTCAGCCAGTTGTTGTGTGGAGTTAGGAAACAAGATTGAGGAGGATCCCATCTCAAAAGAATGCATTATCACTCATCTCTCTACTTAGAGCAGACCGTGTAACCAGAAAAAGGATCCAGACAAAGCCCAGAGCCAGGGTCAGAGCTTGCCCCTCGAGGGCAGGGTACGTTTGCTATGAATGTAGCATACATGCTGAGGAACATGTGAGTCCTCTCTCCCTTGCCAAATGGCATCGTCTTAGCGTGCCATGGGGTTCTAGTTGGGGAGAGATGAAATGTCCTATCACAATCAGCTTCAGATATTATACTCGACATAAATTTCTTCCCCTTGTTATCATATAGCTCCAACCTTAGTCTATATACTTTGCCTTTGCATATTACTGCTCCTTGGTGACTTTTGGATACACACAGAGGTGCAGTTTTATATTCATCCTGATCTCTGCTTTAAACTCCAGGAAGAAATGACTTTCCAGATCCCATGGAAGCATGCAGCAAAGCACGGCTGGGACATCAACAAGGATGCCTGTCTTTTTCGGAGTTGGGCCATTCACACAGGTAGGTAGGTGCCATGCCTGGAGCATGGGAAACCTCAGTGATGCAGAGAATCCAAGATAGGGATCCAAATGGATGGGATTTGTTTAAAATGTTCAGGGCTCATTCTAGTCAAAGAGAGGGCTGTTTCTCTTTTCTTTGAGTCCCTCATCAAGGTCCCTTGTCACTGCTAATCTTGGAGAAATCTTTCTTCTGATTGATCCCAGCGCCCAGCTCAGTCTGGGCTTTTAACACGTGAACATGGATTTTGTACCTTATGTTGCTGGACAGCCACTTACTCCATCCAATTAACAGTCAGCCAACCAGCTAAGAATTTATTGACAGCCGTCAGGTTCTGGAGCTAGATGATTAAAGTTTAAAAAAAAAAACTGATCTGTGGCCCCTTCCTCCAGGAAGTTTATAATCTAGTTAGAGAGCTAGAACATACCCATGTACAGCAAATAGAGAATATATAAGGAAATGCCAAAGCGTGGAGGCAAATATGATCTTTTTGAGCATGCCAGGATGACCTAAGTTCATATAGTGGTTTCCCAGTATACTTGCCCAAGTCAAGAATGAGCCCAAGTCTCCCCAGGGAAAATATAAGACACTTGGTGAGATGTCCACTTGCCTTTTCACAATGATTCTGATATCCTTCTTTTATCTTCTTTAGGCCGATACAAAGCTGGGGAGAGGGAGCCAGACCCTAAGACATGGAAGGCCAATTTCCGATGTGCCATGAATTCACTCCCTGACATAGAGGAAGTGAAGGACCAAAGCAGGAACAAGGGCAGCTCAGCTGTGAGAGTGTACCGGATGCTCCCACCTCTAACTAAGAACCAGCGGAAAGGTATAGGGGAGGAGACTACTGGGTGGAAGGTGTGGGGGAGCTGAGGAGGAGAAGGGCTGATAGGATGGAGAAGGTATAGGTGTTCACTTAATATGTATGTTTCACAGAGAGAAAGTCCAAGTCATCCAAAGACTCCAGAAGCAAGAGCAAGAGAAAGGTAGGTATTTCCTTAAGGAGATTATCTGGTTGGTGACACACGGGAAGTGGGAGGAGATCAGTGCAAGGCAGGGGCCTGAATCTCTTCTGTTCTCGGCAGTCATATGCAGAATCCAGCTCTGACACCCAGTCAGATGGGCTTAGCCGCTTGACTCTCCCCGATGACCACAGCGGATACACAGCTCAAGTTTATGTGGAGCAGGACATGGAGGTGGAGAGCTCTTCGGTCTCACTGGGTAAGTCAGTGAACATGTGTGCACCATTGCCAGGTCAGAGAGCCTCCCTGCTCCTTGTGGCCCTGAGGATGGGACTGGCTGCCTCACAGAGCTCAGTGTCCTATGGGACCTCAGCTAGAAGGGACCTTAGTCGAACCTCCTTATTTTAGAGTTAAGTAGGCAGAGGTGGGACAAGAACCCGGCTCTTTCTCAAGACCATTGTTACTAAGGGAGGGGTCTCAAAGCTCTTTTTAGGGCTTAGCTCTTTGTTAGCCAAGTCTGTCCATTTATTTTTGGATTCAAAAGATCCTGGACACTAGAGGCACGCAGGAGCTGATACTTAGAAATTTAAACATCGTGCCCTGGCACTTTCATATTGCCCCGAATCATCACCAATCATGTTTTTCAGTGGATTCAGATCTTACCTGGGTCATATTTCTACAGCCTGGGACAGGAAAATCTGGAGGTCTTAGTGGATTCCAAACTTCAGTATGAGTTATAAGCATGATATGGTGGCCAAAAAAAACCCCTAATCTAGTTTTGGTCTGCATTAGGGCAGGAATAGCTTCCAGGAACAAAGACAGAATGGTCCTACTGTACTCTGCTCTGGTCCGACCACACCTCGAGTACTCTATATTGTTCCGGGCACCACAGTTTAGGACACCAGCAAGCTAGTTAGCATCCAGAGGAAGATAACCAGGATGATAGATAGTCCTTGAGTCTGTGCCATGTGAGAATGGATTGAAAGAACCTGTGATATTTAGCCTGGAGTAATGAATACTCAGGAGACATGATTCCTATTAAATTTGAAAGGCTGTCACATGAAAGAGGGATTAGCCTCGTTCTGTTTGATCCTAGAGGTCAGAACCAGGAGCAATGCCTAGAAATTGTACAGAGCTTGGAATTAGGAAAAACTTCTTAACAATTAGAAGTGTCCAACAATGTAATGAATGGGCTGCCAAGGGAGGTGGACGTTTTGGAGGTCTTCGAGCAGAGGTTAGATGGGCCATTTGCCAAATATGCTTCAGTGAAGACCTGCACAACTTGGTAGTAGGTAGAGGCCAAAATTAAAATAGGCTAAAGATCTTTGGGCCACGGATAGGTTTTTAGTGGCTCACTTTCCAAGTAAAGGTAACTAGAGACAGACTGACAATGGTTGGTTGCCGTGGGTTGCATGACAAACAGAAGAGAGTGTGAAGTGGCAGGCCCCCAGAATCCTTCAGTGGGCCTCAAGCGGCCCGTGGGCCATGTGTTGTGCAGGCCTACTTTAGTGGGAATTCTTTTTCAGTTACAGGTTGGTCTAATTGATTGCTGAGTTTCCTTCTAATGCTAAGATTAAGAGTCTGTGAATGGGAAGAGCTGTGATCTTTTACATAAATCTGAAGCTCTGATTAACTGGCTCTTAACCATTCCCCAGATCTCTCCTCCTGTGATGTCAGCAGCACCCTCCCTGACTGGCAAGTCCCGATGGATATCATCCCTGATAGCACCAACGACATGTACCCTTTCCAGGTGTCGCCAATGCCGTCCAGCTCTGATGGTTTGTGTCTCCTGGGACCCATACAACTACTACTAGCCTTGACCACAGAGAGCACTGTAGGATTCCCATTTTCTGCAGAGCTTTCCCAGAAGGTTTCCTGCAGTGTCCCAATAGGATTGATGCCCAGGAGGGAAATGTTAGTATTTCCTTCTCAGTGGGAAGCTTCAAAGAAAGGCCAGGAAGAAATGAGGCAGCAGAGAGCATTACAGGCCAGCTGTGGGCTACAGTGGGCATGGGAGGGAGGGAGAGGGCATGGTAAAAAGCCTTGTCTGACAGGATTATTGGTAGCACTGACAAAGGTTTGGTTTAGAAGGGAGGCAGCTTGTTTCCCCAGTTTCTCTGTAGGTTGTCACTGGTACATCCTTCTTCCAGTATGGACAGGATGGGGTAGGAACAGTGACTAGCTTCCCGGAATCTGGGAGGCCAGAAACAGCTGACTGGCCAGACTAGTTTCCCGAGCAAGGACTCTATTTCTAGCAGTCCGGTCAGTGTAGCCTGTGATCCCTCCAGCTGTGTGGAGGCTGGTGCGTACGACTGGGTGTAGGGAGAGTGGTGGGGTTGGCTTCCCAAGAAGAGTACAGAAATGACTCAACAACCACCTTTTCTCTACCCTTTACCGCAATACATCAGCAACGGACGAGGAGGAGGAGGAAAAGCTACCTGAGGACATCATCAAGGTAGAAATCCCTTTCTGCTTTTATGATCAGCTTTAAGGAAGTAGCAGTTTGTTAGTCATGGGGAAAAAAACAAAACAAACAAAAAACAAGGAAGCCTCTTGAAAAAAATGGCAGGTGCTGGTTTGTTACCACAGAGATGGAGGCACACAAATTACTACAGGAATGCTCAATTCTCTTTGTCTAACTGCAAAGAGTCTCAGTATTGTGGGGACACTGGAGTCATGAGAGAAAACCTCAATTACTTTCATACCACTAATCTAACCTACTCTGAGGTTCACAGTTTATGCTGAATCCTTAGCCAGCTTCCTCCACGTTAGTCAGTGGGCCCTGAGGGAGTGTAGGCTAATGCTTAGTTCTGGCCCTTGGAATGTAAGATTGTATCTCTTCTTGACTACAGAAAACCTGTGCACCTATTTATGTTTTCCTAAAGAAAAATTTCATTCAATAAACATTAAGTGACTAGCATGTACAAAACACCGAGGCATCAGGCTAGTGACTAGAATGCTAGACTTGAAATCCAAAAGACCTGAGTTTGAATCTTGCCACACGACACTTGGGAGCTATGTGCCCCTGGACAGGTCACTTAGCCTCTCTCATCTTGTGTTTCCTCATCTGTAAAAGGAAAGTAATAATGGCCCCTACTTCACAGAGTTTTCAAAGTTCATTGCAAAGTTCAAAAAGAGAGAATGCACATAAGGGAGTTTGTAAAATTTAAAGCGCTCCATGAACATGAGTGATTACTGCTAGATGTTGAGGTTACAACCATAGATAAGATATTGGCTTTCAATCTAGTGAAGGGAAAAGAGACGTACACACAGATAATGATGGCATAAGAGAGCGTGATAAAAGCTCTGGGAAAGTCCATACAACGTGTTATGGGAAATTATTGGGATTGTAAGATAGAGCTGGGAGCATATTTAGATGCCACTGAGTCTTTCTCCCTTAAGGAAGAAGGGACTAGTTCAGCTTTTAGCGGAGGGTGGTAAGGGAGTCAGGGCAGGATTCTCAGAGGAAGGAGCATCTAAGGTAGGTGTGGAAGGAAAAGAGGGACTTGAGTGGATGGAGGTGGGGTGAAGGTCAGGGAGTCTATTCAAAGCATGAGGTTGTGCTTTGCAACCATGGAATGTGTGGAAACCAGAGCCGCCAAGAAGTGGAGAATGACTAAAGGAGAGAAGCTCAGTTTGGCCACTATATAGATATGAGTATGTGAAGCAGATGAATTGAGGCTGAGATGTAGTTGGAGCCAGATTAGGGAAGAATCTTTGAAAGGCTCTGGAGTTTCAAATTTCATTGGTGAGCAATGGGGAGAAGCACGGAAGGATTCTGAGCTGTGTGGAGTTACATAATCAGAGCAGGTAAAGGCATGAAAGTTAGAATGAGAGGAGATTATTACAGTAGTCCAGGGGAGAAAATATGCAGACTAAACTAGGGGAGTTACAGTTGAGTAGAAAGCAGAGGCCAAGTGCAGAAAGTACCGTGAAGATTAACACCTTAACAGCTGAAGAGATAAGTAGAATGAGGAGCAGGAAAAAATCCAAAAAGGCCTCTTAGACCTAGGATTCTTGGTGGCTGGAAGGGCAGGGTCCACTGAGAGATGCAATGGTGTGAGGAAAGACAGGGTTCGGCTTTAGGTATAGTGAGTTTAAGTTTCCTGTGGGACAACCAGGTGAAGATGTTCAGTAGGCCTTCTAAAGTGTGGAGTGTGGTCAGCAATGGGGAGCCACTGAAGCCTTTTGAGCAAAGGAGTGGCCTGATCGAAGATAATTGAAAGCCACCTCTATTTCACTTCTGATCTTGTTTGATGTTTCCTCATCTAACTAAACTAAAATACAACAGCATGATAGTATTAAGTTCACCGAGTCCAAAGAACTCAGTTCAAATCTTGATTTTGTCACTTGTTGTCTTTGTGACCCTGGGCAAGTCACTCTATCTGGAAAATGAAGGGTTGGCCTAAATGAACTAAAGTCCCTTCCATGAAGTCCCCTGACTTTATGACTTGATGATTAACTCCAGGCTTTTGGTGGAGCACAATGGAAAGGACACCATAGAGAGAAAGGATAAGGTATTATATAGGTCAGAGTGGTGGGCTGGCCATTTAGGTTTTGGCCATGGAGTAAGGGAATGTTGTTATTCAAGGCCCTTTATGCACTAGGCCTCAAGAGCTGAGTCCCAGGCTACAGCATAGGTCCTGGGCAGCGGGCCCCTCTCCCGGGCACTTTGTCTTGTCAAGGGGCCTACGGAGAAACAAGAACACGGATAACCCTCTTCCTTTCTTACCTCTTCCAGCTAATAGAACAGTCAGAGTGGCACCAGACTGATGTCGATGGTAAAGGGTATCTGCTTAATGAACTAGGCACCCAGCCTATCTACAGTAACTTCAATTTAAAGGAAGAAGAAAGCGACATGGATGGATCAGGAGGTAGGGAGAACCCTGGGCTCAAAGTCCTGTGGAGGAAGGGAGGCCCCCAAGGAGGGGAAGAGGCTTTAGGGCTGTGTAACCTTGGGCAAGTCATTCAACCTCTGGGGCTCGGTTTCCTCCTCCAAAGATAGGTTTAATGAGGTTTGTATTCGCTACCTTACTGTGCTGTCAGGGGGATCACATCTTTCCCTTTGTCTCCACTCACCCGGACACCACCCAAGTTGAGGCCCTCATCATCTGTTGCCTGGATTATTGCAGAAACCCAACTGGTTTCCCTGCCCGATGTTCCCCCACTGCAATCCATCCTGTGCACAGTGTTTTCCTTAAAGTGCAGGCTACTCCCCTACTCAATAACTTCCCATAGCTCCCTATTGCTTCGAGTTTCAGATAGGAATTCCTCTGCTTGGCATTCAAAGCTTTTCACAACCAGGTCCCTATTTAGCTTTTTAGTCCACGTTATTCCCCGTACTATGTGGACCAGCCATACCATCCTTACTGTTCCTCAGCACTCCCATCTCTTGTCTCCGGTCCTCACTGGCTGTCCCCTGTGGCCTGGAAAGCACTGCCTCCTCACGTCCACCTCTCAGAATTTCCACTTTCCTTCCAGATGTAGCTTTTCCCCATTCCCCCTCAACTGCTAGGGCTTTCCGTGCCCTCCTGAAGGCAGGGGTTCCTTAAGGGCAGGGATTGTTTAACTTTTGTGTTTGTGTTCCCTAACGCCTAACACTAAGCATATAGTAGGTGCTTAATAAATGCTTGTTAATTGAGTGATTAAATGAGATAACAAAGATGTTTTATAACTGAAGATTGATAAAAGTATGAGGCATTATTAGTCTCAAACAGTAACTGAAGCAAAACATCCCCAATTCTAAACCCCTTCAGAGTATGAACCAACCACTTTTCTAACATCGGAAGATTAAAGGAACAGCTGCTGTTTCTCATCCCCTGAAATGCCCCTAAAATAAGGACTCTCCCAGATGCTCCTTCACCCATTGATATGTAAGCTTGAGCAAAACAATAGAGAATTTGTGTAGAGAAACCTGTATCTCCTTCTCTTCTCTATTTCTACTGATTACATTTGGGTCATAGACCTAAGACCCTTTGGAACCCATGGAGCAGTAGCCTTAGGATCTGGGAGCCTTCTTTTTTTCCAGCGATGTAGGTAAAAGAGGCCATTGACTTGCCTCTTAAATTTGCAAGTCTTGGAAAAAGACTTTGACTATCTGCCTGTGGCTGACAAATCTGACACCTCTTTTCTCATTTTCTTCCAGAGTTGAATTTACATCGAGCCTTCACAGAACTGAGGACCCTGGATCCGAGTTGGATGGATACCCTGCTGACACCTGTCAGACAACCCAGCATCCAGGCTATTTCCTGTGGACAGTAACCATGTCCTCCCAGTGAGCCCATAGGGCAGCGTTTTGGTGGCTGGTGAAAACAGTCCTTTTACTGGATAGCCCCAAGAAACTTAGGGTCAGAAGAGGGCTGGGCCTGCCTCGTAAGAAGACTGGTATCAGGATTTTCAATGATTGCCAGAAAGACAATGAAGGCAGGGGCTGCAACTCTATTTGTACTCATTAGTTTCCCACTTCGTGAGCTCCCACCTGCTATATTCTCCCATTGAGATATAGTGACTGTGAGGTCTGGGCAAACTCCTGATTTGGTGGCGGGAAGGAAGGATTAGTTCAGTAAGGCCTCTTGACGCCTCCATGATGGACAAGAGAGTTCAGCAAGAACCACTGGTGACAGTCATTTGCACTAAAAAAATGACCTTATTTCATAATCATTTGCACTAAATGAGCCCTTTCCCCTAAAGACCCTTGGGCTGGCGTGTAAATGTTTTAAGGCCAGTGAAATGTGAAGGAAAAATGAATCACATACAATGTTACTTCCTCCAGACTTTGTTAGAGAGGAAGAAGCCCTCTCCTGAATCCTACTTCACATTGGCTGTGAATAGTTTTTCCTCACAGAGCTGTGTATACACTATTTTTCCCCCCAGATCTTTTGACCATCTGCATTTATTTATACTATCCCTTGAGGAAGTGCTGTGTGCTGCACAGTGCCTAAGGAGAGAAGTGAATGTGCCTTGGCTTTCAAATCTGAAATACCATCCATTACAAAGTCATGTATGTGATCCTATGTAAATATGTAAATATGTGAATTTGTTTTTATTAAAAAATGTTTACAGAGGAAATATATCAGAAAATGGACATGACGATGAATTTATGCTTTATAGTCAACACTTATTAAACATTCCAGACATGGTTCAAAGAAGTGCGAAAACAGTCCATGCTGTCAAGGAGCTCGTGCTCTAAGTGGGGGGGGGGGGGGCGGAGACAAAATGCAGACAACTGTGTACTTAAAAGATAGACACAGGATAAACTGGAGATGATAAACAAAGGGAAGGCACTAGAATTAAGGAGGGTTGGGAAAGGCTTCCTGTAGAAAGTGGAATTTAAACTGATACTTGAAGGAAGCCAGGAGGGAGGTGAGGGAAGTGCTCGGGCATGGGGGACACAAGTGAAAAGTTGGGAGACGGTGTGCCATGTAAGGAACAGCAAGCAAGGCCAGTGTCACTGGAATGCAGAGTACATGGAGGGAAGTCACAGTGTAAAAATAACTGGAAAGGCAAGAAGCAGTCAGGTTGTGAAGGGCTTTAAAAGCTAAACAGGATTTTATGTTTGATCCTGGAAGCAGTCAGGAGCCACTAGAGTTAAGCTGAGTAGGGAGTGATATGTTCAGACCTCTGCTTAGGAAAATCCCTGGCAGTTTAGTAGAGAATGGACTGGAGTGGGGAGACTTGAGGCAGGAACACTGAGAAAACTACCGCAACAGTCCAGGTGTGGAGTGATGGAAACCTGCACCGGGGTAGTGATAGGCTCACAGGAGAGAAGGGGTGTGTGTGTGTGTGTGTGTGTGTGTGTGTGTGTGTTGCATGACACAAAAGTGGCCTTGACAAGACTTGGCAAATGAATGGATATGGGGAGTGAGGGAGAACGAGGATTAAGAATGATACTTAGGTTTCAAGTCTGGGTGACTGGGACGGTGCTGCTCTCAACAGTAAGAAGTTCAAGAGGAGAGGATTTTGGGAGAAAGATAACTAGTTCTGTTTTTGGAATGTTGAGTTTAACATGTCTATAGGAGAGCCAGTTCAAGATGCCTGGTGGGCATTTGGAGATGAAAGACTAGAAACAAGGAGAGAGGTTAGGGCTGGATAAGTAGATCTTAGAATTATCTGCACCAATGATCAATGGTGATGAACTCATTCTCAGTTTCTTGCCCGAGTCTTCCCTTAAGGATGCAAGTTAACATGTACTTGGGGCGGGGGGGAAGGAATGGAAGTAGTGAATACCCCTCTTCTCTTTTCAAGGAAAAGAATGCACAGTGGGGCCTTCAACTTGATAAACATTTATTTAGATGTAATGCAGCGCTAGGCACTGCATATGTACAAAGATAAAATGAAATTACACAGAATCAAGACCTCAAGAAGCTTGAAATCTAATGTGCACAAGGAAGAATGTCGTTATAAAAGCAAAGAAGAGGCCTAGCCAAAGTACACTGAAAAACTACAAAAGAGAGATGCAAAAGGGAAGGCTTCATGGAGGTGATATCAGAGACAGAATTTGGCAGATTTTAACTGGAAGAAATGAATGGGGAGAAAGAGGAATAGATAGCCTTTCTAAGCATGAATAAAGACAGATGGAAGAGAGCAAAACTAGGATTGGGGCAGAGTGTAGATTAGTCCGGATTTAACTGGAACCTAGGGTTCTTGTTGAAGTTAGGGAATCCTGAAATGAGGGTTGCCACAGGACTGAACTACTGAAAGATTCCTGACCTTCAGGTCCTAGCTCCTTTGATTCAAGTGGATCTAAGATCTCATCAATGTAGGCATCCCTTCAGGGATATAGGTTGCCAACCATCTGTGCCAACCCATCCTGTGTGACTCTTGTCCGTGGTCTCCCACAAGTTTCTCATGGGAAGTTCACCCAAGTACATCTTGATGTCTTTTTGACATTGTGACTATGATAGCAATGGTGAATGTGAGCTGTCCAGTAGGTAGCCCTCTTTTCCCTCACATACCTAGGCCATCTTTGATGATATCCTTTACTCTGCTGCTCCAAAATTCTTGGTTGTAACATGGCGCCATCTGATCACACCCACTATGCATCTCTTCATTCCATTTTGGGTGGTTTTCAATTTCAGTTCTCTAGAGACTTGAGTGTTCCATGACTCATGGCCATACAGAAACTGGGGACAGTAGACAGGGTCTACATATCATTCCTTAAAAGCCAGAAGAGACAAGAGGGATGATTTATATAGAACATTCAGCAGAGGCAAAGGATAGTCTAGATGGCCAACTGTCTGTCTCTTTTTTGGGGAAGACAGAAGGGAAGGGGGGGTGGGAAGGGCTCATCAAAGGATATAGCTACAGCTCTTTTGGAGTGATAAGGTGGAAGCCAGGCAAAAAGTAGATCAGGGATCAAGGTAGAAAAGGTGGAAAGCGGGGGAAGAGGCCTGAGTCAAGGGAAGGGATGTTATGACCCATCTCTCACCCTTTCTGCTTCTTCATAATTTATCAAAGGTTTTCCCAGTTAATCTTGGAAATTTAATGAACCTTCCTCCACTATGAGACCCTACAGCAATGTAACACCAGCCACTACTGGGCAGCACCAGGACTGAGGTTAATTTGTGTAATTAGAGAGGAAGAGATTTCTTTAGCATTGTCTCTTAGATCACAGATGATTGGCTCAGTTCACCTCGTTTGACCTGAGAAGCTGTGAAGGAGACGCTCTTGCAGGTTCTCATCTATAAATCCCAATACCTCAATTGTCAGATTCAAAGAAAGAACCATTTCCATCATGTCCTATCCAAGGACTAAACACAATGCTCTTGGAGCTTCCCTCCTGAGCAGGATCAGAATGGAGAGCCCAGTAATCCTAAAAATAAGCATCAAATCCCTATAAGAACAGAGGACTCTCTGGGGTCCCTGTTTGAAGTGGAATCAGAGCCCAAAGCTTGGAAGTCTGACTCATTATAGGAGCAGTTGTTGTAACTTTGTTCTGTGACCTCCTAGCTCTATGACCTACTTATTCTGACATTCTAAGCCAGGGGTGGGGAACCTGTGGCCTTGAGGCTACATCTGTCCCTCTAGGTCCTCACGTGTGGCCCTTTGACTGAATCCAAACTTCACAGAACAAATCCCCTTACTCTTGTATCTATTGTCATTATTTATTTTATATATTATAATAATATTAATATTATTTATTTAATAAATAATTTGTTTTTAATTTAATAATAATATGTTATTATAATTTATTTATTTAATAAAAGGATTTGTTCTGTGAAGTTTGGATTCAAAGGCCTGAACTTAAAGACCTAGATGGCCACATATGGCCTCAAGGCTGCAGGTTCCTCACCCCTGTTCTAAGCTAAAGATGTTCATTACCACCCCCACCCCATCCTACCATTTAAATTAGCCTGCTTATTGGCACAGAGAAGTGACCTCCAAAGTTGTAGGTGCAGGTGCTAGATGAACCTATATTGACCTTGCTCCTTGTCTACACAAATGTCCTTACCTGAGAGATCCTTATATCAATTAGCCCACAGGCCTAGTCCCTATTCTTTTGACACTTCGATGGCCTGTTATTTTCAAATCTTTTTTAAATTAAATTTTAATTATTTTCAATCAACAAAAATCTGACCTCTCCCTCCCCCTTCCAAATTGAAAACAAAAGAAAAAAACCCAGTTACAAATACATATAATTAAGCAAAACAAATTTCCCTGCTGGCCATGTCCAAAAGAAAATGTATGTATGTATATACACATGTATGTATGTATTTATGTATGTCTCATTCTGCCCTCTAAGTCCTATTTGCCCTATAAGTCTCTATTAGGAGGTAGGTAGTATGGTTCATTGTAGTCCTCTAGAAGTAATTAGTCATTCCACTGACCAGAGTTCACAAGTCATTTAAAGTTGCTTATCTTTACAATATTCTTGTCTCTTTATAAATGGTTCTGTCCACTTCACTCCGCATAATAAGTTCACATAAGTCTTTCCTGGTTTCTCAGAAACAATCCTCTTCATTACAGCCCAATAGTATTCCATCACATATACCATAATTTGTTCAGCCATTCCCAAGTGATGGGCACCCCTCAACACTCCCATTCCTCACCACCTCAAAAAGAGGTACACATATTTTTGTGCATCCTTCATTAGACTTTGTTTTGTTTAGGAATAATCCTTCCCTACTCTCCCCTCTAATTCCCTTTTCTCTTTTTCCTCCTATTTCCCTGTTGAATGAAATGCATTTCTATACTCAATTCTTTGTGTGTGTGTGTGTGTGTGTGTGTGTGTGTGAATATACATATCTACGTATAAATATGTATATACGTATATTTGACTGCTTCCTCCTCTTGTTTATATAGACTTGTACTTGCATGCCCTGATTTTGTGAGAAAAAATTTCTCTAACTTTTCTTTCCCTTCCCCCTAACATATTCCTCTTTTCCTTTCTCTCTATTCTTCTTTTAAGATTATCAAGATATAACAAAACCACTCCCAGGCCTTCTGTGTGATTAGGCTGCCTTTATGACCCTCCTAATGATAACAGGGTTCAGAGAAGATAAATATATCATCTCCCCATATTAGAATATAAGAAGCTTATCCATGTTTAATTCTTTATCATTGCTTACTCATGTTTACCCTTTTAAATTTCTTTTAGCTCCTATGTTTGAACTTCAAAGTTCCCATGCATTTCCAGTCTTTTCATCAGGATTGTTTCACAGTCCTCTATTTCATTAAAGATCCATTTTTCCCCTTGTACAATTATATTAGGTTTTGCTGGGTAAGTTCTTCTTGGATATTAATCCATATCCTTTACCTTCTGGAATATGGTATTTCAAGCTCTCCATTACTTTATAGTGGTAACTATTAAATAGTGTGTGATCCTGGTTGTGGCTCTTCAGTACTTGGATTCTTTTTTTTTTCTTTTTTGACCACTTGTAGTATTTTTACTTTGGACTGAAAGTTCTAGATTTTGGCTATAATATTCCTGGGAGTTTTCATCTTGGGGTGTCTTTTGGGAGGTGATTGGCAGATTCCATTTCCACTTTGCCATCTGGTTCTGAGCAATTTTCTTTTAAGATTTCTTGAAATATGATTTCTAGGATCTTTTTTTGGTCATGGCTTTCAGGTAAGTCCAATGATTCTTAAATTTTTTCTTCTTAATGTATTTTCCAGATCCATTCTTTTTGCTGTGAGATACCTTACATTTTCTTCTGTTTTCAGTTTTTTGACTTTGTTTTAATATTTCTTGTGGTCTCGTGGAAGCACTGACTTCTATTTACCCCATTCTGATTTTTGAGGAGTTTGTTGCTTGGGTAAGGTTTTGCACCTCTTGTGCAAAGCTGTTAATTCCCTTTCCAATTCTTTCTTGTATTATTTTCATTTCTTTTCTATTTTTTCCCTCTAGTACTCTCATTTCATTTATAAAAACATTTTTAAGTTCTTGATATATCTCTTTTATGAGTTCTAGTTCAATTTGTGCCCATGTTGTATTTTTCCTTAAGATTTTGCTTGTAGATGTTTTGGAGTCATTCTCTTCTCCTGGGTTTGTGTCTTAAGCATTCTTGTCACAAAAATAGTTCGTTTGTTTTTTTTTTTAACAGTGAGATCCACTTTTTGTTGGCTTATTTTTCCAATCTAATTACTGACTTTGGACCTGGTGTTAGGACTGGGCTCTGTGTGTTTCTAAAGGGAAGGTCTGGGCTGGTTCTTTTACTGCTTTCTTGCAGTAAATTACATTAATCCAGGATTTTAAGGACAGCTAAGCCTAGAGACCTGTAAGTCTTTAGTGCTCCCAAAGTTGTTTGATCCAGGGCAAAGTCCGATTATGGCCCTCAAGGTCTGAGTTCTGCAAATTCTTGACCAAGGTTTGATTCTGAGCAACACTAGATTGCTATTGGGCCCAGCCACTATCAGCCAGCTAGGAAGCTCTGCTGGTTTAGAGGGACAGAACTGCAGACTTCCCTTTGGTCTGTGATTCCTGCCCTAGCTATTCCTTTACGAGGTTCATTCTGGGCTAGAAGTTACAACAAAGATCCCTGCTCTGTTCCTTGGGTTCTGAGCCATACAGATGCTATTAACTTTTGAACTTTCTCTTCTCTCTGTACACAACAGGGAGGGCCTGTGATTCCTTATCCTGGCATTCCAGAACCCCTAAGAACAGGTCCCCTCCTCAGTTCATCCTGGATTTGTGATACAGAACTGGGTAGTGAATGACAAAGCTGATAATGGGCACCCCACATAAGGTTGTGGAAGAACAAAGTGGGTCTGGAACCTTGTCATACACAGTATTTTCTTGCACTGGAATGTTCCATGTAGCGTGCTTTTGGCCAGATCCACTCCCACCACCCTTGGGTCTAGAGACCTCTCTGCCTCCCTAAGTCGATGTGGGCCGAAAAAAATATCTTACCATGATTTCCTTCCCTAGGATTTCCTTAGCAGGATTCAGTCTGGTGTATTTTAGAGATCTGTTTGGAGGAGTTTGGAGGGGGAGAACTTGCTGTATACTTCTTTCTGAGTCTCTTCCACCTGGAGTCCACTTTCCTCCCCCCAATTTTGTTAATGTTTTATAGATGCTTTTTTGTTTTCATATTACAATTTTCTGGAAATATCTTCTCTCTTCTGACTTCCAAATCGAACCCCACCGGTAACCAAGATAGGAGCCAAACAAAAGCACCTGACACAGTGGCCTCATCGGACTACACAGTCAACATTCTTCCCCTGTGGTCCCTTTACCTGTCTGTTGAGAAGAGGGAGATACATTTCATTTTTCTCTAGGACCTTTATTGATTTTTCAGTTCAGAGTTCAGCCTCCTGTTACTGATTTTTTTTTCCAATTACAGTGTTGTCATCATTGTGAATATTGTTCCTTTAGTTCTGCCTACTTCACACTGCATCAGTTCATACCAGACATGATCTAGGTATTTTCCATAGTCCAGGTCAATAAGACTACAAATTGCATAAAAGATATGACCTACATTCATAAAAGGAGTTTCCTCATCCAGGAATTCCCTATACCACTGAAATCACAGGTCTAATCCCTATCCTTGTCATTATCCCTGTGAATCTTTCCATGTTTCTCTAAATTCTTATCTATCATTTCTTACTGCACAGTAACCTTCTGTTACATTTGTATACCAGTTTATTGAGGCATTCTCCATTTGGATACCCACTTTGTTCTTTACTTTTGACTATGAATAATATACTTGCATACATTGGACTTTGTGTTCTTGAATTACTTAGGGATTACATGGTTAAAGGGTATAAACAGTTTAGTCATTTTCCTTGCATGATTTTTTTATTTTAAACAATATTTTCTTTTTCCCCAATTATATGCAAAAACAATTTTTACCATTCATTGCTTGGTTTTTTAAAGTTTTGAGGTCTAAATTCTATCCATCTCTCCCTTCTCTGCCCCTTCCCTGAGATGGTAAGCAATCCAATATAGGTTATACACGTGCAATCACGTAAAGTATTTCCTTATTAGTCATTTTGTGCAAGAAAACTTGAACAACAACAAAAAGAAAGTGAAAAATAGTATCCTTTGTTCTCATATTCAGACAACAGCAATTCTTTCTCTGGAGACAGCATTTTTCATCATGAGTCCTTTCTAATTGTCTTGGATCATTGTATTGCCAAGAAGAGCTAAGTCATTCACAGTTGATCATTACACAATATTGCTGTTACTGTGTACAATGTTCTTCTGGTTCTGCTCACTTTATTCTGCATCAGTTCATGTAAGTCTTTCCAGGTTTTTCTGAAATTATCCTGCTTATCATTTCTTATAGCACAAAAAGATTTCATTGTAATTATATACCATAACTTTTTCAGCCATTCCCCAAATGATGGGCATCTCCTTGATTTCCAATTCTTAGCCACTATAAAAAGAGCTGCTATAAAAATTTTGGTACAAATAGGTTCTTTTCCCTTTTTAAAAAATCTCTTTGGAATATAGACCTAGTAATTGCAGTGCTGGATCAAAGGATATGCACAGTTTTATAATCCTTTGAGCACAGTTCTAAGTTGCTCTCCAGAATGGTCGAATCAGTTCACAACTCCACCAACAGTGTATTAGTGGTCCAGTTTTCCCACATCACCTCCAACATTTATCATTTTCCTTTTTTGTCCTATTAGCCAATCTGATGGGTGTGAGGCGATACCTCAGAGTTGTTTTAACTTACATTTCTCTAATCAATTGTGATTTAAAGCAATTTTTCATATGACTATAGATAGCTTTGATTTCTTTGTCTGAGAATTGTTCATATCCTTTGACCATTTATCAATTGGAGAATAACTTGTATTCTTATAAATTTGACTCACTTCTCTACATATTTGAGAAATGAGGCCTCTCACTTCCTGTAAAATTTTCCCTTGTATTCTGCTTGCCTGGTTTTGGTTGCACTGGTTTTGTTTGTGGCAAAACGTTTAAGCTACATATAATCAAAACTATCTAATTTATATTTTGTAATATTCTCTATATCTTGTATGGTCTTAAACTCTTCCCTCTTCCATAGATCTGACAGGTAAACTATTCCATGCTCCCCTAACTTGCTTTTGGTAGCACCCTTTATGTCTAAATCATGTCCCCATTTTGATTTATCATGGTATATGATATGAGCTGTTGCTCTATGCCTAGTTCCTTGTATAATTTTAAATTCATGTCCAGGATGTTTGAACCAATTCACAGATCTACCAACAATATATGACTGTGTCTGTTTTCTTATAAACCCTCTTAACACATTTATTCCTATGCTTTCTGGTGTTTTTAATAGGAGTAAGTGTTGTATTTTGTCAAAAGCCTTTTCTGCAGCTATTGAGATAATCATGATTTTTGTTGGTTTTGTTGCCAATATGGTCAATTATGCTGATAGTTTTCCTAACATTGAACCAATTCTGCATTCCTGGTTATAAATCCCATCTGGTCATTGTGTATGATCTTTGTGATATATTGCTGTAATCCCCTTGTCAGTATTTTATTTAAAAATTTGCATCAATATTCATTAGGGAAATTGGTCTGTAGTTATCTTTCTCTGTTGTTGCTCTCCCTGGTTTAGGTATCAAAACCATATTTGTGACATAAAAAGAATTTAGTAGGACTCCTTCTTTACCTATTTTTTCAGGTTTTTTTGAGAGGTCAGAATTTTTAAAATTTTTTTGGAGGGGGGAAGGCAGGGCAGTTGGGGTTAAGTGACTTGCCCAAGGTCACACAGCTACAAAGTGTGTCAAGTGACTGAAGCTGGATTTGAACTCAGGTCCTCCTGACTCCAGGGCCGGTGCTCTACTCACTTCACCACCTAGCTGCCCCTTTCCCTATTTTTAAAAATAGTTTGTATAGTACTGGGATTGACTGTTCCTTAAATGTTTGGTAGAATTCACTTGTGAATCCAGCTGGCCCTGGGGATTTTTTCTTAGGAAGCTCATTGATGGCTTATTCAATTTCTTTTTCTAAAATATGGTTGAGTATTCTATTTCCTCTTCTGTTAACCTGGGCAATTTACATTCTTGTAAACATCCATTTCACTCAGATTGCCAGTTTGACATATAATTGGGCAAAATAGCTCCTAATGATTGCTTTAATTTCATCTTCACTGGTGGTGGATTCACCCATTTCATTTTTGATGCTGATAATTTGGTTTTCTTCTTTCTTTTAAAATATTTATCATATTATTTTATTTTTAAATTTTGAGTTCCAAATCCTCTTCCTCTCTCTTACCCCCTCCCCCCATTAAGAAGGCAAGCAATATAATAGCAATTATACATGTGAAATTATGTAAAACATTTTGGAAGAAGAACAAGAAGAAGAAGGAAGAGGAGCAGGAGAAGGAGGAGGAGAAAGAGAAGGAGAAGGAAGAGAAGGAGGAGAAGGAGGAGAAGAAGGAGGAGGAGAAGGAGAAGAAGAAGAAGAAGAAGAAGAAGAAGAAGAAGAAGAAGAAGAAGAAGAAGAAGAAGAAGAAGAAGAAGAAGAAGAAGAAGAAGAAGAAGAAGAAGAAGAAGAAGAAGAAGAAGGAGGAGGAGGAGGAGGAGGAGGAGGAGGAGGAGGAGGAGGAGGAGGAGGAGGAGGAGTAGGAGAAGGAGAAGGAGGAGAAGGAGAAGGAGGAGGAGGAGGAGAAGAAGAAGAAGGAGGAGGAGGAGGAGGAGGAGGAGGAAGAGAAGGAGAAGAAGAAATTGAGAAAATTATACTTCAATTTGGACTCAAAGTACATCAGTTCTCTCTGGAGGTAGATATTTTTTCAACATGAATCCTCTGGAATTATCCTGAATCTTTGTATTGATCAGACTAGTGAAGTCTTTCACAGTTGATAATCATCATTGTTGTTTGTCCTTCATCTTGAAGAGGACCAATGACATCAAGAGGGTAATGTCTTGACTTGCAAGTGAATTGGATTTAAGTGAAGGAGGTCCGTGCAAAGTCATCAGCCTCACCGTCTCCTTCAGAGTCATCTGAGTCCAGTGGCAAGACATAGGTCAGGATTACTGGAGATGGCCCCAGAGGCAGTGGGGAGACCTCGGCCTTTTTAAGCAAAGGTCTTTTCCAGGTCTCAATTTGAGGCAACATCCATTCAGTAATTCAATTATTTAAGGCTAGGTAAGAAATAAGGCAATGAATGGCCTCTTTTACCTAGTCAAAAAAAAAATCAATCTGTGAGAGGAAGACCCTCAAGGTTTCTGGCCAGAACAGAAACAATTGCTATTTACTCAGAGCTAGCAAAACCCAAATAGCCAAATGAGGCTTGGGCTGGGACCTATAATTGACCAATCAGTGACAGCCAGAGTGATTTGGGTTTAAGGCATAGTCAAGTAGCTCCATTTGAATCATCATTCCACCATTGCTGTTACTGTGCACAATGATCTCAGGGTTCTTCTCACTTCATTTGCATCAGTTCATATAGGTCTTGCCATGAAACCACATCCCTCTTCTTTCTTTTTTTTTTAAATCAAATCAACCAACAGTTTATCTATTTTATTGCTTTTTTTAAAATAAGACCAGCTCCTAGTTTTATTTGTTAGTTCAATGTTGTTGGGTTTCTTTTAACTTTCAATTTTATTAATCTATCCTTTGATTTTCAGGATTTCTAATTTGGTCTTTAAAAATTTCAAATTTGTTCCTTTTCTATTTTTTTGTAGTTGCATGCCAAATTCATTGATCTGCTCTCTCTTTTACTGATATAAGTGTTTAGTAAAATAAATTTTCCCTTATGTACTGCCTTGTGTAACAGCAAGGCAGTAAACACATCAGCAATAATCGTGAATATGCCTATGTAGTTCTGTATCATAAAATATGAAAGACTCTCCACATAGAAGGCAGAAGAAGTAAAACATTTATTCAGACACTAGATAACCATATCCCAAAACCAGGCAATCTGCTCCCACAACCAGTAAGCCCACTTTATCATAACAGCAAGGAACTTAAAACACAATATCACAACATGGAGTCTCACCATCCCAAAACCTCTCCAACCCCTTGATGGGGTCTTCCCAAAACTCAAAGTACAGCTATCACAGGTCAGCTGTCTTTACCTCAGCTCTAACTATCATGACGGCCATTAACAGCCATAACAGCTCTCTCTCAGGATTTCCTGTGACACAACTTCCTTCCTCTCAGGCAGCTCCTCCCACCACATGTGACTTAAGCTTCCTGTGACGGAAGCAGGTCATATAGCCTATTAATAGGTAGGAAAAATCTTCAAATCTAAATTGCTATTATACCAAGGACTGCATACCACGAATTTTGGAATGTTGTCTCTTTGTTGTTATTGTCTATAATGAAATCATTGATTATTTCTATGATTTGTTCTTTAACCCACTCATTCTTTATGAATATATTATTTAGTTTCCAATTAATTATTAATTATCTATGCCTCCAAGGCCTTTATTGAATGTAATTTTTACTATGACTCAAAAAGATTGAATTTAATATTTCTGCTTTTATGCACAGTCAATTTTTGTGAAGGTTCCGTGTGCAGCTATGAAAAAGGTATCATATTTTCTATTCCTATTCAATTTTCTCCAAAGGTCTATCATAGCTAACTTTTCTGAAATTCTATTCATCTCCTTAATTTCTTATTTATTTTGTGGTTAGATTTATTGAGTATAGATATACACTAGTATAGTTTTACTGTCTAGTTCTTCCTGTAGATCATTTAACTTTTTCTTTAAGGATTTTGATGCTATGCCATTTGGTACATAGATGTTTAGTTTTGATGTTACTTCATTATCTATGAGATGTAGTTTTTCTTTCAATGGGATATAGTTTTCCTGATTATCTCTTTTAATTTGGTCTATTTTTGTTTTTACTTTGTCTGAGGTCATGGTTGCTACCAATGCCTTCTTTATTTCAGCTAAAGCATAATAGATTCTCCTCTAGCCTCTTACTTTAACTCTCTGTGTGTTTTTCTCTTTCAAGTTTGTCTCTTTTAAACAACATATTGTTGGATTCTAGTTTATTATCCATTCTGCTATCCTCTTCCATTTTATTGGTAAGTCCATCCTATTCACATTCACAGCTATGAGGACTAACTATGTATTTTCCTCTATCCTATTTTCTTCCATTTATTCTTTTCTCTCTTCTTTTTTATCATCTCCCTCCTCAAAAATCTATTTTGCTTCTGGCCACTGCCTTGCTTAATTCGCCCTCCTTCTTATAACCCCTTTCTCTCATTTGCTTCCCCTCCTACTTCCCTGTTGGGTAAGATAGATTTCTATACCCAACTGAGTGTGTATATACATTCTTCCTTCTTGGAACCAATTCTGATGAAAGTGAGGTTCAAGTGTTATCTCCCCCTCCATTTTCCCCTCAACTAAAAAAGTTCTTCCTTTGGCACCTCTTTTATATAAGATAATGTATCCCATTCTTCTCCCTCCTCCCTTATTTCAGTGCATCCTTCTTTCTCATCTCTCCATTTTTTTGAGATTATCCCAACATAATCAACTCACATCTGTGTCCTCTGCCTACATAGGCTCCTTCTAACTGCCCTAATAAGGTGATTAGGTGTTATGTGTATCATCTTCTCATATAAGAATGTAAACAGTTTAACCTTACTAAGTTCTTTATGACTTCTCTTTCATGTTTACTTTTTTATGCTTCTCTTGAGTGTTGTGTCTGATACCAAATTTTCTAGTCAGCTCTGGTCTTTTCATCAGGAATGCTTGAAAGTCCTCTATTAAATTAAATATTCATTTTTTCCCTTGAAAACAGTTTTGCTGTATAGGTTATTATTGGTTGTAATCCTAGCTCTTTTGCCTTCTGGAATATCATATTCCAACCTCTCCCTTCCTTTACAATGGTAGCTGCTAAATCTTATGTGATCTTGATGGTGGCTCCACAAAATTTGCATAGCTTCTTCCTGGCTGCCTGCAATATTTTCTCCTTGACCTGAAAATTCTGGACTTTGGCTATAATATTCTTGGAATTTTCATTTTGGGATCTCTTTCATGTGACTATAGCTTCTTTCAATTTCTATTTTACCCTCTGGTTCTAAGATATTTGGGCGATTTTGCCCTCTAATTTCTTGTAACATAATGTATAGGCTCTTTTTTTATCATGGCTTTCAGGGTATCCAACAATCCTTAAATTATTTCTCTTCGATCTATTTTCTAAGTCAGTTATTTTTCTGATGAGATATTTCACATTTTCTTCTATTTTTTCATTCATTTGACTTTGTTTTATTTTTTATACCTCATAGAAACATTAGCTTCCACTTGCCCAATTCTAATTTTTAAGAAATTATTTTCTTCAGTGAGCTTTTGTACCTCTTTTACCATTTTGACCAGTTCTGCTTTTTAAATGTTTTTTCTTTTAACATATATCTTTTCTTTTTAACATATATTTTATTCCCCCTCCCCAATTACATGTAAAAACAATTTTTTAACATTCAAGTTTTTTTTAAAGTTTTTAAGTTTTTGAGTTCCAAAGGTTATTCTTCCTTCCCTCACCTTCCCCACTCCCTAAGATAGTAAGCAATCTGATACAGGTTATACATGTGCAATCATGTAAAACATATTTCCATATCAGTCATTTTGCGGAAGAAGACTCGAACAAAAAAATTAAAGGAAAAAATTTAAAAATAGTATGCTTCAGTCTGTATCCAGATGCCATCAATTCTTTCTCTGAAGGTGCATAGCATTTTTCATCATGCGTCCTTTGGGATTGTTTTGCATCATTGTACTGCTGGGAACACTTAAGTCACTGACAGATGTTCACCATGCAATATTGCTGTTACTGTGTACAATGTTCAAGAAGGTCGTTTCTTCAGTGAGGTTTTGTACCTCCTTTTCCATTTGGCCAATTTTGTTTTTTAAGTTGTTCTTTTTTTCCAGTATTAATTGTACCTCTTCTACCAAGCTGTTAATTCTCTTTTCATAATTTTCTTGCATTGCTCTCATTTCTTTTCCCAATTTTTTCTCTACCACTTTTTTTATATTTTCCAATTACATTTATTTATTTATTTATTTTACTTAATATATTTAGTTTTCAGCATTGATTTTCACGAGAGTTTGAATTACGAATTTTCTCCCCATTTCTACCCTCCCGCCTATTCCAAGATGGTGTATATTCTAGTTGCCCCATTCCCCAGTCAGCCCTCCCTTCTGTCCCCCCACTCCCGTCCCATCCCCTTTTCCCTTACTTTCTTGTAGGGCAAGATAAATTTCTATGCCCCATTGCCTGTGTATCTTATTTCCTAGTTGCATGCAAAAACATTTTTGTTCGTTTTTGAACATCCGTTTTTAAAACTTTGAGTTCCAAGTTCTCTCCTCTCTTCCTTCCCCACCCACCCTCCCTAAGAAGGGAAGCAATTCAACATAGGCCACATGCGTATCATTATGTAAAACCCTTCCACAATACTCATGTTGTGAAAGACTAACTATATTTTGCTCCTTCCTAACCTATCCCCCTTTATTGAATTTTCTCCCTTGACCCTGTCCCTTTTTGAAAGTGTTTGTTTTTGATGACCTCCTCCCCCTATCTGCCCTCCCTTCTATCATCCCCCCCTTTTTATCTTCTTGCTCCTTCTTTCCTGTGGAGTAAGATACCCAATTGAGTGTGTATGGTATTCCCTCCTCAGGTCAAATCCTATGAGAGCAAGATTCACTCATTCCCCCTCACCTGCCCCTTCTTCCCTTCCTACAGAACTGCTTTTTCTTGCCACTTTTATGTGAGATAATTTACCCCATTCTCTCTCTCCCTTTCTCCCTTTCTCAATATATTCCTCTCTCATCCCTTAATTTGATTTATTTTTTTAGATATCATCCCTTCATATTCAACTCACCCTGTGTCCTCTGTGTATATATATATATATATATATATATATATATATACACACACACACCCACATATACATACATATATATATGTGTGTGTGTATGTGTATATATATATACATATATACATATATATATATATATATATATATGCATACATATATATGCATATTCCCTTCAGCTACCCGAATACTGAGGTCTCATGAATCATACACATCATCTTTCCATGTAGAAATGTAAACAAAACAGTTCAACTTTAGTAAGTCCCTGGTGATTTCTTTTTCTTGTTTACCTTTTCATACTTCTCTTGATTCTTGTGTTTGGAAGTCAAATTTTCTATTCAGCTCTAGTCTTTTCACTGAGAAAGCTTGAAAGTCCTCTATTTTACTGAAAGTCCATAGTTTGCCTTGGAGCATGATACTCAGTTTTGCTGGGTAGGTGATTCTTGGTTTTAATCCTAGCTCCATTGACCTCCAGAATATCGCATCCCATGCCCTTCGATCTCTTAATGTAGAAGCTGCCGGATCTTGGATTATTCTGATTGTGTTTCCACAATAAACAAATTGTTTCTTTCTCGCTGCTTGCAGTATTTTCTCCTTGATCTGGGAGCTCTGGCATTTGATGACAATGTTCCTAGGAGTTTTCTTTTTGGTATCTTTTTCAGGAGGCAATTGGTGGATTCTTTCAATTTCTATTTTACCCTCTGGCTCTAGAATATCAGGGCAGTTCTCCTTGATAATTTCTTGAAAGATGATATCCAGGCTCTTTCTTTGATCATGGCTTTCAGGTAGTCCAATAATTTTTAAATTATCTCTTCTGGATCAATTTTCCAGTTCAGTGGTTTTTCCAATGAGATATTTCACATTGTCTTCCACTTTTTCATTCCTTTGGTTCTGTTTTATAATATTTTGATTTCTCATAAAGTCACTGGCTTCCACTTGCTCCAATCTAATTTTGAAGGTAGTATTTTCTTCAGTGGTCTTTTGGACCACCTTTTCCATTTGGGTAATTCTGCCTTTCAAGGCATTCTTCTCCTCCTTGGCTTTTTGGAGTTCTTTTGCCATTTGAGTTAGTCTATTCTTTAAGGTGTTGTTTTCTTCAGTATTTTTTTTCAGTATTTTTTTGGGTCTCCTTTAGCAAGTCATTGACTTGTTTTTCATGGTTTTCTCACATCATTCTCATTTCTCTTCCCAATTTTTCCTCAACTTCTCTAACTTGCTTTTCCAAATCCTTTTTGAGCTCTCCCATGGTCTGAGACCAGTTCATGTTTTTCTTGGAGGCTTTTGATGTAGGCTCTTTGACTTTGTTGACTTCTTCTTGCTGTATGTTTTGATCTTCTTTGTCACCAAAGAAAGATTCCAAAGTCTGAGACTGAATCTGAGTGCGTTTTCGCTGCCTGGCCATGTTCCCAGCCAACTTACTTGACCCTTGAGTTTTTTGTAAGGGTATGACTGCTTGTAAAGAGTACCTTGTTCCAAGCTTGAGGGGATGCACTGTTGTTTTCAGAGCTATTTCTATACAGCCAGCTCTGACACACCAGCACTTCCTTCTTCCCCAAGAACTGCCAACCCTGACTCAGATCTTAAGCAGGCTCTGCACTCCTGCTCTGATCTGCCACTTAATTCCTCCCACCAGGTGGGCCTGGGGCCAGAAGCAACTGCAGCTGTAGTTCTGTAGCTGCACCACCTCCGCTTTCCCCAGGGCAGTGACCAAACCACGAACTCCTTTCACTCCCTGCAGCTTTTCCCACTAACCGTCTCTGTTGTCTTTGGTGTTTGTGGGTTGAGAAGTCTGGTAACTGCCACAGTTCACTGATTCAGGGCACTAGGGCCTGTTTCGCCTTGCTCCTGGTCTGGTTGGTCCTGCCGCCACCCACGCTGGGCTCTCTGCTCCCAGCTCTGTGCACGATAGACCTCACCCAGCAACCATCCAGGCTGTCCTGGGCTGCAGCCCTGCTTCTCTCTGCTATTTTGTAGGTTCTGCAGTTCTAGAATTTGTTCAAAGCCATTTTTATAGGGTTTTGGAGGGACTTGGCAGGGAGCTCACGCAAGTCCCTGCTTTCCAGCTGCCATCTTGGCTCTGCCCCCCCTTCTCTACCACTCTTATTTGAGTTTTTAAAAATGTTTTTGCCCTTTCTTTAGCTCTTCTAGGAATTCTTGTTGGATTTGTGTTCAATCTATATTTTTTCTTCGAGGCTTTACTTGTTGTTTTCATATACTTGTCTTCTTCTGAGTTTGTATCTTGACATTTCCTGTCCCCATGGTAGCTTTTTATGGTCTGGTTCTTTTTTTGTTATTTACTCATTTCCCTAGATTATTTCTTGACTTTGAACTTTATGTTAAGGTTGAATTCTGCTCACCTAGGGTAGTTCCCAAGCTTCAGGCTTTTTCAAGCTGCTGTTTTCACAGCTAGGTCTGAGGGTTTGTAAGTTTTCAGTGCTTCTAAGGTGGTATGATTCAGGGAGAGGTTTGGTTACTGCTCTCCTGGTCTGCACTCTGATTCTTACCCTATTTCCTTGCATTCACGAGTGCTAGCAAAAGAGTCCTTGTCCTCCAGAAGCTTATATTCTACCGGGGGATACAACATGCATAAAGAAATGCATAATACAAAGTAGGGAGTGAAGGAGGGCAAAGAAGAGTTCTAGATGTAGGCATATGGAAATAACGAAGATCATCCAACCCCAAGGAGAGTTAGTTATTTAATCCCATTAGTAAAGGTAGGTAGGGGGAAGTAAAGAATTTGCTCCACCTATCTAGTAGGATAACTAGCCTAAAGTGCAACAAACATCTGACTATATCCATTTACCCCTTCCAGGTCCCTCTAGTATCCGTTTATGGTTTTAAAAAGTGAAAAATAATTTGCATATAATATTTCATAAAGCTAGGTGGCACAGTGGATAGAGTGCTGAGTTTGGAGTCAGAAAGCCTCATATTTGTGAGCTCAAATCTGGCCTCAAACACTTACTAGCTGTGTGACCCTGGGCAAGTCACTTGGCCCTGTCTGCTTCAGTTTGCTCATCTTTAAAATGTTCTAGAGAAGGAAATGGAAAACCACTCCAGTATCTTTGCTAAGAAAACTCCAAACTGGGTCATGAAGAGTCAGACACAACTGAAAACAACCAAACAGCAACATCACAAATTGGGCTTGCATGTCACTTCAGATTCAAATTCAGAAAAAATCTCCAAATATAACTATTTCATTTCCTCACTTAGGTCCATCTCAGTATTATGGAGCCCAGAAGGAAGACATGTTTACATTATAACTTATAAGAAATTGGAAGATAGTAGAACACACTATAGAGACTCTCAAATGCTGTTTCTGTTGCTTGATAAAAAAGAATCAGTCATGAAACGGCACCAGCCATCAAATCAATGACTGAATTCACACATCTACTCTTCCCAGGGGACTGCTGGGGTATTCCAATCTGGACTCCTTCCATTGGCAAAGAAGAGCTGTTCTGTCATAGATACAGGAGAAGGGTTGGTCTCACCTTGTCCTTAGGGATGCAGTGGAGGATCTCTGTCCAAAGCTTGGTGACTCTGGAGCTCTCCAGGGTCCTGAAAACTCAACTCCATATACAATAGGCCTATTCCTCTGCCTCTGCTCTTCCCCACCTCTGCAGCATCCTGGGTGGTCAGGACTCTGACCCCACAGATGGCCAAGAAGAAAATAGGGAGACTGCTGCCATGCAAGGTAACCCCTTCATGGCACGTCACATGATAGTAGGATGTTGCCATCTATCAGTGGTCAGCTAGCTTCCTGTGTGGTCCCTTCTCCTACCTCTCCTGCAACATTATGTTAGTTTGGTTATTGATGCAACAGCTTTAGGTCTTCTATGACTTGTTGATCTTTCGACACTTATACCTGAGAAAGTGGTTAATCTAGGCCAGGGGTGGGGCACCAATGGCCTCAAGGCCACCTGTGGCCTTCTAGGTCCTCAGGTGTAGCCCTTTGACTGAGTCCAAGTTTTACAGAACAAATCCTTTTATTGAGGGGATTTGTTCTGTGAAATTTGGATTCAGTCAAAGGGCCACACCTGAGGACCTAGAAGGCCACTGGTTCCCCACCACTGATCTAGGCTGATTGTCAAGATCCTTTGACATAAACACTTACATTCTCAAACCTGAGCTTATGATAGATGGCCCGAATATTATGGAATGCCTCTGTTCTTTAAGGATCTCCACAACTAAAATGAGCTGCCTGTGGGGTCAATCTTATTGTCACCTAGACTTGAAGTCCCTCTCAGGCTAAAGCAGACAACACAATGCATTCTCAATCTGAATCATTACCTTCTAAGCTATTATATAGTCAAAATAGTCTATACCACCAACAATGGACACTTCTCTTCAGATACCATTTATCATTTCTTTCTTCCTGTTTACTAGGAAGGCTAACTAACACGCCTACAGGCAACAGGCAGTTGAAATGAACTGCAGGGCCTTCAACCTACAATTCAACTTATAAAAATGGCCACACCCTTCAAGGCCTTTTTGTAAAAAGATAAAAGTTGCCCAATCTCCCAACTAATTAATATAGACTTTCTATCTGTAGCTATCCTTTGATGAATAAAGCTCTGCAAGACTTTCATTTTGAGCATCATCCTCTGTTAGAACTCTTTTGAACTGAAGTCATGGCTACGTGGCAGGATTCTTTCATCTGGGAGATGTATCCGTTACGAGCATTTACATCCTCTTCATCTGCTGAGACTCTGAAGCACAAGCCCCTAGGTAGGCCAAGTTCTCATCAAGAATATCAGTAAGTATGTATGTAAATTCCTGGCATGTATTGATTGAATCCACTGAGATTTCTACCCAGGCCTCAATATTCCCAGCATGTTCATCAATGCACGATTAAAATGCTTAAGCTGTGGCTCACCTTGGGGATAGTAAAAGTATAGTTTCAGAATATTATCTTATGTTACATTACTTCATATTATATTATATTATGTTATGTTATATTACTTTATATTAAATTCTATTCTATTCTATTTAGACTATTTCTTCCACCATTAACATTTCTTTGAGTAGTTCATTTTCAAATTCTCTGTCTTAATCACAGTGGGCTTTAGCAGTGAAGCCATATACAAAAAAATACTTCTTCCACGATACTTTAGCAATTGCAGAAGTTTTTCTGGCTTCCTGATCATTTTTCTACTAGAGGTTAAAAAATTAATGCACACCAGCTCCAAAGACTTCCTCGTATTTATGCCCTAAGTCTGAAGTATGATTTGGTAGTACTTTTCTTTGAAAACAAGTCTCTTCCTTCTTAATGCTATAAGCCTTTGTCCTGGGCCAGGAAAGCCAGTTCCTTACTTGCTCTATGGTTCTCTCTTGACCCATACTCCAAAGTCATCATGTAATGCCTTCGTGACCATACAGCACAGCACTTACAACTTCCTGGTACCCTGTGTGGGAACAATTATAGTCTGCTACATCAATTCATTGCCCAGTTCCAGTTCCTTCCACTGACTCCCCAGTAGTGTACCTGAAGAAATGCTGCAGAAGTGTGTTACCTGATGAATAAAGCTCTGCAAGACTTCCATTTTGACAAAGAGCCTTCCATTATCCTCACTATCTAATGAGACAACATGCAAACAACTATGTATAAATAAGCTACATACAGGATAATTAGGAAGTAATCAACAGAAGGAAGGCACCACAATTAAGAGAGATTGGGAAAAGCCTCCCATAGAAAGTGGAAAATTTTAGTTGGGACTTCAAGGAAACCAGAGAAGTCAAGAGGTGAAAATGAAGAGGGAGCACATTCCAGGCATGAAGGACAGCCAGTGAAAATTCCTGGAGCCAAGAGATCAAGTGTCTTGTTTGGGGAACTATTAAGAATCTACTATGTGACATTACCTAGTTTAGCAACATAATTCTTTCATTTTAATTTTATTTATATCTTGTTTTTGTCACCTTTATTTCCAGATTTATCCCCCCTTCCCTACCCAGTGAGTCATCCCTCGCAAAAAAGAGAGTAAAAAAAGAAAAAAAAAGAACAGTTCAGCAAAACCAACTCTGTCTGATGGTATATGTGATATTCTGCACCCATAGTCCCCCCACCTCTGCAAAGAAAGGAGGGAGGTGTATTTTACTCAACTCTTTTCTGAGGCCAAGTTTGGTCATTATAATTAATTACACAGGGTTCAATCGTGGGGTTTTTTGTTTTTTCCATTTCCATTGTTAGAGTTATTGTATCTGTTATTTTCCTGATTCTGCTTATTTCATTCTTCATTGGTTCATATGAGTCTTCCCAGGCTTCTCTGAATTCTTCATATTCACTGTTTCTTATGGTGCTTCTTCACATGTTTACAATGACAGCTGATAAATCCTGGAGACCTTAAGTCTTTTTTGTTATTGTTGAGGTAATAGGGGTTAAGTGACTTGCCCAGGGTCATGCAGCTAGTAAGTGTCCTCCTGACTCTGAGGCAGGTGCTCAATCCACTGTGCCATCTAGTGCCCCAAGACCTTAAGTCTTTTTTTTGGAGGGGGGAAGGCAAGGCAATTGGGGTTAAGTGACTTGCCCAAGGTCACACAGCTAGTAAGTGTGTCAAGTGTCTGAGGCCAGATTTGAACTCAGGTCCTCCTGACTCCAGAGCCAGCTCTACTCACTGCACCACCTAGCTGCGCCCCACCCCCCAAGACCTTAAGTCTTAAAGGTTCTTTGGATGAGACCAATTGAGAAGTATTTTTATCTTCTCTGGATCAGTGCTCACTCCTTGCTAAGATGTGATGTGACCCACTCGCTTGACAGAATCTCTGGCAGAACTGGCATTTCTCAAATGATAACTTCAGATAGGCATCCTCTGGATGATCCAACACATTTTAGTCTTTTCTCATGTTATTCTAGCATATTTCCAAAGGCAATGAGATCACTGAGACATCCAACTCTTCTATATGCTTTGTATTTCCACCTACTTTCTACTATAAAGCCACTGAAAAGTGACAGGTGCTTCAAGATGCCTTGGGATATACACTTACACTGGTAAAAATCCAGTTGGGCAGACAAAAACTGTCTTCTCTTTGTCTTTCTCTGTCATAGAAATATGCTAGTATCCATCATGTAAACTCAACACTGAAAACCACTGGCAGCCTAGCATACAATACGAGGCATCTTAAATTCTTGGTATGTTGTATTAGAGTACTTTAATTTTCTTATTCAAAATTCAGGACTATACACATTTGCATTTTCCTGTTCTTCTGTGTTACCACTATAGGCAATACATACAGAGTAACAGCATTTATGATGACACCACTGAGAGCAAAAAAAGGAACAAAGCAGTTCAGGAAAAAAAACCCAACACATCAGCTGTATCTGACAGTAATAGTCCAGGTGGAATGGTTCCATAAACAGCTGCTGGAGCAATCAAGATGAACACTTTCAGGGTCTGGGTAACCTCTGTAGCTGACCCTATCCCTGTTTGCAGAAGTCAGTCCGGTAGAAATCGGCCTGTGCAGAGCCAAACCTGAATTAGCCTGTCAAATCCAACCCACATGTTTGTTGCCTTGTAGTCCACTCCTATAGCAGGAGAAAACTCTGTCTCTTCACCTGTCTTCAGCTGGTGTTTTTGTTGCCTCTTTTCCTTTCTTCCAACAAAGACAAAGCCTTTCTTTTGATTCTTCTCTATACCGATCTCTATGCCCATGAATTCTAAGTCTCTTGCTGGATCTGGATCCATGTTATATCCAACTGCAGGTGTCCCCAAGGCTTTCCTCCAGGCCCTCTTCTCTTTTCTTTCTATACTCTCTCACTTGGTGATCTTATCAGTTCTCATGGACCGAATTAACTCTGTGCTGATGATTTCCAGATATATGTATAGAGAAAGATATAGATGTATATGTTATATGTACATATATATGCATGTATAGATACATATCCAGATATATTTGCAGCCTTTGTCTCTCTTCAGACTTCCAGTCCTATATCACCAACTTCCCATTGGATCAAGGCGGATGAGACCTCACAGGCATCTTAAACTAAACACGTCCAAAACTGTGACCTTATTATCTTTCCACTCAAAGCCATCCCTCTTCTGAACATCTCACATGCTATTAAAGATACCACCATCCTCCCAGGCACCCAAGTGATATCTTTAATTCTTCACTCCCAGTGACCCCATATACCCCATCAGTTGCTAAATCTTATCATAAAATCATAAATTTCTAATTTAAAAAATCATAAAATTATATATGTTCCCTTCTCACATGAGCACCACCCGAGGTCAGGTGTTCATCATCTCTAATTTGGATTAGTGCAACAACCATTTAGTCTCCCTACCTCGAGTCTCTCCTCACTTCAATTCATTATGTATCTGTCAAAGTGATTTTTCTTTCTTTAAAAATTACTTATTTTTGACATTCATTTTTTTATTTGAGTTCCAAATTCTCTCTCTCCCTCCGGCCCCTCCCCCACACATTGAGAAGGCAAGCATTATGATACCAATCTACACATGAAGTCATGCAAAACATTTCTATATTTAACCATGTTGCAAAAAAGCAAGAAAAATAAAGAGTGAAAAAAATATACTTCCATCTACATTCAGAGTTCATCAGTTCTCCCTCTCTCTTCTTGGATAATATTCTTCATCATGAGTCCTTTTGGAATTACTTTGGTCATTGTCTTAATAGGAGTAAGTAAGTCTTTCATAGTTAATTATTGTTACAATATTGCTATCACTGTGTACAAAGTTCTGGTTCTGCTCACTTCACAAGGTGATTTTGCTGAAGTGCTTATCTAATCACGTCACTCTCACCTCTAATCAAAACCTCCAGTGTCTCCCTGTTTCCTCTACAATAAAACATAAACCATGTTTGGCACTTGAAGCTCTCCATAAAAGCTCTCCTGTTCCTTCCCACCGTCCAGTCTTCTTACACATCATCTTCCTCTACCCCCTCTAGGGTCTGGCCATTCTGGCCTGCAATGCTCTCTCTCCATTTCCATGCTTTTGATGAGCTGGCCTTCAGCCCTGGAAGACTCTCTTTCTTCATTTGCACCTCTTAGAATCTCCGGATTCCTTCGAAGCTCAGCTCAAGCGCCACATTCTGAAGGAGGTCTTTCTTGCCTCTCCCAGGTAGTAGAACCTTCCCCCTTTCAGATTACTTTCCTTATATTCTACATACATACAACACACACACACACACACACACACACACACACACACACACACATATATATAATAGCTAGCAATAACTAACACTTATATAGCGCTTACTCTGTGCCTGGGACTGTGCTAAGCCCTTCACAAATATTATCTCATCTGATCTGGGGTGGTAGGTGCTATTATTATCCCCATTTTACAGACGAGGAAACTGAAGCAAACAGAGGTTGAGTGACTTGCACAGGGTCACACAGCTACTAAACATTTGAAGCTAGATTTTAATTCAAGTTTGTCCTGACTCCAGGTCCAGCTCTCTATTCACTATATTTTTATTTAGGTGGCCTTTCTCAATAGAATGTAAGCTCCTTGAGGTCAGGGACCGTTTTTATTTTCATTTTGTATCCCTCGGTGATCTACACAGGGACTGGCACGCAGCACATATTTGATAAATGATTGTCGATGGATTGATTCCTGGCTTAAGGTTGTCAGTGATCGCCGCACAACTTCTTGCATCTCATCTAGCTTTTTTGACTGTCTTTATAAGGTCCTTATTTTTGCAATCGGGGTCTGCATCTAAGATTAAAAGACCTATTTGTGTTTTTATAACCATTGCCCCTTACCGTGTTTATAAAATAGACTGGCTTCCATTTAGTTCAAATTTTAGTTCAAACTCTATTCAGCAAATCAATAAGGCAAAAGCCAGACCAAACATGCAGGTCCAAGCAGCAAAACTGACGTGCAAATGCAAACAGAATAACTGAACAAAATACAGCAACATTCAGCGTACATGAGACAAGCACTACCAACAACTCAAAGGCACGTGCAAATAACCAGTGGTGTGATCAATAATACATACCTTCAAGCAGCAATTAATAAACAGCAGTCAGTGCTATCTGAACCAAAGACACAAAGCACTATACATCTGGACCCAGCTGGGTTAGTCCAGAGGCCAAATCCCAACAGGAAGGACAAACATCAAATCCTAGGCTGGAATTCCAAGATTTCCGGGGAGAAAGGAGAGAAAAAATTAAAATCATAACTAAAGTTTAATCTGTATTATTAACATTTTTCTCTATCACTTTCTTAAGTCTAGACAATCCGCAAAACAATAAATCAAGCCCTCATTTGTAGGGCTTGTGAGAAATTTGTCAATTTCTGAAGTGTAAATACACTGAAATTTTAACAATTGGCTCTCCCAAGCTAGTCTGCGTTGGTTCCAGTATGCCCCTGCCTTGACCCTAGCCATAGCCAGCCCTTATATTCATGATATTAGTCAGATGGAACAGTATGGATGGCCCAATGAACACCCATCCTCATTACTAAAAGCACGATTCAGAGCACTGGACATACCATTTTGGGGCTAGGAACAAATACAGAAAAAGGAGAGGGTATTCCGCCTTCTCTGAAATCATTCCCACTGAACTTCTGTCACAAGATTCCTATACCTCACTTAATAGGATTAATTTGCTGCCCATGAACTCCAGTTAAAGTTTATTTTTAAGTAATGAGTGGGATGAACCAGGGCAAGGACGCTGTCCATAACCTTCACAGTGCTTCCTGAAGGGAAGAGCAACCATGTAAGTAGTTTATTCATATTTTCAAGCTTATGTGCACTTTTTCCACCTCAACCTTCCAGAAGATTCCAGTTGGCTATTAGAGCTGCTTTTCCTCTCCCCATCAAAGAGCACTATGGCCTCTCCTACCAGACTCCATACTTGAAGCCAGTGGATTCCCCAGCCCCATAGGGTTCATCCTTGGATTCTTAGTCACAGGCCCCAGCACAAGACAAATATAAAACCTCAAGGCTGTGGTCATTGTGGCTTCCTATTCTTCAGCCATTTCACTACATTTTATAAACTGGAAGAACAGTGCCCAGCAGTAAACCTTTATATACAAGATGTTTAATAAATATTTTTAGTTTTGGTTTGATTTGAAACAATTTAATTCCCAAAAGGCTATGCTCCCCAGATGTTCTCCCCAGCACTCCCACTCTGTTCTCTGATCTTTCACCTATAGTTCAGGATATGTAAGGAGGTCCTGAACACAACTTCAACATTGTAGTCAAACCCTCAATAGATCCTTCTGCCATGTGATATATGGCTGGACAGAAATGTCCTACCTGGCAAAGGACTGTCTAGCATGGCGTGCCTGCATCAAAGCAGAATTTTAGTAGCTCAAAGGAAATGTGGGACGATTCCAAGGCAGCCAGCCTAGTCCTGAATTCACTGAATAAAAATATTAAGGGGAATGTTGTAACTTAATTAAAACTAGCCAGAGGAGCTAATTCTGACATTGTGAAGCAGCAGCTTCAGGCTGATCATGGAATGAGTAGCAGAGATTGAGCTGTCAGAAGTATGAGGAGGTGAGGGAGGAAAGGGACTCCTGCTTGACCTTTGCCCTCCACCCCAAATGCTTCTGGGATCCTTTAGGCATAGTTCAGTTGGTGATTGGGGAACGAACAGGGAGGCAATAACATCACTTGATTTTAGCATCTGAGCTCACTGAAGTCAGGCACTGCAGTCTGAAATTGCTGAGTATGTTGCTGCCCTACAGTTTTAGAGATACTGGAAAACTCCAAGATATCTGAGAGCTGCCCAGTTTTCTAGACACAAACATTCCTAGAGCAGTTCTAAGGAAGAGATTAGCCAAGTGACTCATCGCTTTTCTCCTCCCAGGTCCCAGCTAAACTGGTTCTCATGCAGCGGCTGAATCATGTTGCCAAGAGAACAGCTGGTATGGAGCCGGAGCCTGGAATCTGTCACTGAGGAGCCCTTTCCCCGGCCACTCCAAGAGTGGGGTGGACACTGAATCAAGGCTCTTCAAGGAATCCCTTATACCCAAAGACAGAGACAGAGAGGACCTGTGTAATCACGAACTCAGTTGGACCCAACAAACTTGTGGTGAGGCTGAATAAGAGTAGAGAGGCTATCCCAGGGAGTATGTGCTCAGAGATGCCTTGGAAACTTCAAGGACAAAACAACTCATTCTTTGGGCTTTTGGAGATTAAGAATCTCCCCAGCCATGTGGTGGTCCAGTGCTGACAGAATGATTCGGTATTTTTGAATGATCTGATGTGATAGATCCTGAGTAGTCCCCTTGATCCTCCCCCTTCCCATGAAAGCAGGAAAGGAGCTGAGTGCTGCATCCATTGAAACAGTCTGGTGGCTCCCTTCCCATGTGACAGGATGGATCCCAATGAGGGGTAGAGGACAGCCCTTCTCTACCACAGAATAATGGCAGTGGGGCCTCCTCCCACAGACCAGATTGAGTATTCCAGTCACCAGGCTTTTTCTAGGGCCCCTGCCTGCCCTTGGCTTCTCCCATGTGTAACCTTCCATTAGCATTAGCATTGAGAATCACTAGAAAGGTCCTGTGTAGCCTGTGAGGCTTGCCGTAGCTGCCACTGGTTTGGTTGATCCAGCTGCCTCTTCATAGCACTCACGGCCTTTCACAACCATGCAAGCTCCTAAGGTCAATGTTAAAGGAAGGAAACACAAAAGAGGTGCAAGGGGAGACAGGAGCTCCATGCAAACTCGACTACTTCAAGTCCATGCTCCAAATGGAGAAAGACAGCAGCTTTGGAGCCAGAGGGAGATGCTGGGTTCCAGTTCCTTCTCTCCCCTACCACTACATACTGACTGTGACATTGGACAAGTCACTTAACTTCTCAGGAAAAAAAAATCAAAAAAGCATTTATTAAGCGCCTACTATGTGCCAGATACATTATCTCATTTGATCCTCATAAGAACTGGCAGGGGGAGGGCGGTAGGTGCTATCAGTCTCCCCATTTTAAAGATGAGGAAAGTGAGGCAAGCGGAGGTTAAGTGACTTGCCCAGGTGACAAACCTAGAAAGTATCTGAGACCAGATTTGAACTGTGGTCTTCCTGACCCCAGGTCCTGTGCTGTAGGCACAGTACCATTTATCTGCCCCTAAAGCAGCTCTCTCAGGGTTCATAGGGAACTCTCTAAGCATACAATTTTCAGAGATAGTGTTGATCTGTCCTGGTAGAGGGAACTTCCTGACTCAGAAGGGGCTCCCTGTGCCTAAGAAATTTGAAGTCTAGTCCCTAGCCATAAATTATATATGTGGACTACTGTACTAATAGATGAAATATATTACAAAACATACATAAAGAAGATATTAAGAAGGGTGAGATAAAGATGAAATAAATAATATTTTTAAAAGACATTTATTAACAGCGTAAAAACCTTTTTTGAATTTTTAATAAGAATAATGATTGAATATGTTTCATCATTTTTAAAAATCTTGGTTTAACACTTTGTGATGTGGTAATGTGTTGGTCTTGTCTGAAGTTTAGCACATTTTGAGACTTGCTTCTAATGGTTGTCATAGCCAAAAATAGACATCTCACAAAGGCATACGACAAAGTATACTGCCCACCTCCAGACAGAGAGCTGGTGGACTAGGAATGCTCCACTCAAGCATGGTGTAGTGTCTTTGCTAGCCTCCTTGTGGAGCTATGAATCTATATCCAGTTTGTCATTGGCTTCCAGTCACCAGCCGACCCAGGAATACCACTAGGACACCGATGGGAAGATGAGAAGTTGAAAATTCTCTGGACATTCGAAGCTTGCAAGGTCTTCCTCTAGCCAAAGTAAGGGCAGAAGAAGGAAGTCTAGGCTGAGGCCAAGGCCAAGGCTTTCTTCTTCCCTAGTTTGCCAAGTTCCTCCTAAGGAGTTTTATCAGAATACTGTAGTCACACCAATATCTTGAGTAACTCCAGATGTTCGACAAGCTTGATATTTTATCGAAGTGCCGACCAAGTTTTCTGAACCTATCTGCACAACGTTCCTGGGCAACTTCACTAACTCCAAGGACTCAGTCTAAAACTTAGGATTGATTCATTGAAACTACAGTTAGCCCTTCCACATCTTGGGGGCTTAGGGGCACGGGGCCCCTGTAATCTGGATGTAAAATCTTTTGGCCCTCCCTTTGTACCATAGAAGAAGTCTGAAATTTTTCTTTTTCTTTTATGGGGTGTTTACAGTACCTTGTTATAAAATTGGGGTTGATATTATACAATACTGATCATATATTTTATGCACTTCTGAGTTTCTAAACTTTTCTGTGTTGTCATCAGCAGCTTCCGCAAAACTCTCCCAAAATTCCCATTCAATTTCTTATGGCAACCCTCGGTATATTGAAACTGTGATGTGGAAAGCCTGGATGTGGAAGGGATCACCGTAAAGCCTAGGCTAGGATATGCAAGGCATCTTATCACTTACTATAGGTGGGTGAAGTGACCTGACTTATTTACTCAACTGATATCCCACCCTTACATAGATATGCACACTGATAGATATCTGATTATATATCTTCTTTTGGTAAGGAACAACCTGGGCATAGGAAAAGAGGTACAGAAGGCTTATTTAATCACAGAAACTTATATAGGATAATACATGTCTCTACTGTGAGTACACTGACAGAATTTCCAACTTGGAAGGGACCTGAGGTAGCATGTAAACAGACATTTTGTAAATATCCTGCAAATAGACAAGACTCCCCTTACAACATTTCCAATAAGCGGTTAAATAGTGTCTGCTTGAAGACTTTCAGAGAGGGAGATTCTACTATCTACTGAGGCTGACATTTTTGGAATAGTTCTTAGGAAATTTACCTCTCTAAAATTTATATGTAACAGGGGTTTGATCCAGAAGGCCCTGATAAATTTGATCGGTTCCCTTAATTAACTTGCTGAGATTCCAAGGTGTCAAACTATATGTAAAGGAGTCCTCCCATAAGGTAGCTAGGTAACCCAGTGGAAATGATACAATTTAAGGGGTTCAGGGACCCCTCAAGGACAGAAGTACTAGACAGGGTTGTCTGGAATGAATCCATGGACTCAATCATTCTTTAAGTCAAGGTTTATGTATGCCGTGGGCAGAGCTTCTTAAGGAACTTGCCACTTCACAGGAATGATGCTAAAGCTTATGTAGGAAAAGCAGTGGATTATCTGGCAGATATGCTAATTAGTGATAACGTACAACCTTGGTCATAGTGTCATTCACTACTGGAAACGAGGAGAAGGGGCTTCTCGGGAGTCTTTTTGGTCTGCTATATTGCTTTGAGAGTTGATGTCTGTAGCTTGACCTCTGGATTGACTATGATAACTTTGGGAATCAATACATGGTTACAAGATAGTCCTGTTTTTACAAGAAAATTTCTTCAGAGGTCAGCTTGTTCTTGCGATGGGGAAAGATAGTTTGTTTTACTGGGGCCTACTCATGAGTTATTGCTAGGCATAGTGTCCTTGGGCTGGGGAAAAAACTGTCAGGGATAGTGTTTTGAGACTTGGGAGAAATGTGATCTTGGAATTGGGATCCAAGCACAAGCACCCAAACACCCCGTCAGATAGAGCTTTGGACTTGGAGTGGGGAAGACCTGAGTTCAAATTTGGATCTAGACACTTATTAGCTGTGTGATGCTGAGTAAGTCACTTTTTAAATTTTTTTTTTGCAGGGGGGAAGGCAGGGCAATTGGGGTTAAGTGACTTGCCCAAGGTCACACAGCTAGTACATGTATCAAGTGTCTGAGGCTGGATTTCAACTCAGGTCCTCCTGGCTCCAGGGCTGGTGCTGTACTCACTGTGCCACCTAGCTGCCCCAAGTAAGTCACTTTTAACTTCTGTCTGCCTCAGTTTCTTTATCTGGAAAATGGGGATCATAATAGCACCACACTGCCTAGAGCTGTGAGGACCAAATGAGGTAATGTTTTTAAAGTGCTACATAACTGCTAGCTATTGTTATATACATATATATACACACATATATATATATAACACATATATATTATATATATAACATATATATATATATATATATATACATAGTTACAGTTTCCTGTGTCCTAGCCCCTCGCTGAGAGGACACAGGAAACTCTTCTTTTCCTCAAAGTCTATAAGTATAGCTAGCCCCCTATTTCAATAGGCTTTCTCTTCCTTGGATTTCCAGACAAGATTGCAGCAAGGGGAGAGAGGAAGATTAGTCCTCTCTCCGACAGAGGAGCAAAAAAAAAAGTAACGGGGACTAGGAACGAGCTCTACATTTAGGAAATAATGCAGAATGCTCCCCTGACAAAGTCCCCACGTGGTCTACAGAGCATGTTTAGACAATTCTGTAACTGGTTCTGGTCCATTAACCGTGTGGTGAAGAGGAGCCTCTCTCACTGGCCCTAGAGATGGAACTGTGGCTCATTCATAACTAGTCAACCCAGGCCTATCTTTTTGGTCTGACTCTTTCTGCTTGGCTGAATTCCGGTGAGAGAAGACAATGCTGAAAGGGGAGAGACCTCAGGTCCTCCTCACCTGAGGTGACAAGTAGCCTGGGAATACAGGGGTCTGTTCTTTGCTTCTTTGCATTTATTTTTCCTGGTTATAGGTGAAAGGGATTGGAGATGACTACAACGTTATGAGCTTCAAAAGATCAAGACAGTGAACCCCCTGTCTGGGGTCTGGGCGTGGAGTACCCGGAGTTTTGCAGCCAGCCGCTCCAGCAGTGATACCCAAAGTGTTCTCCACTAGTCTATATTAGCCTGCCTTTGGAATCCGGCTCAGTGGGAGCCAAGATGCAGATTGAGCTAGCAGCTATATTGCCTTTGCACACAAACTTGGTGGGAACAATTTCTATGGAAACTGTGTTAAGTTTAAGCCCACTTTCCCAAGCAACAAAGGAGGCGGAAGAGAAAGTATTAGGGGGAAATTTGTGTACTTTTGTTGTTCTATAGCTTCAAAGTAAATACTCCTTTGGAAAAGCTAATCAGTGTTAGGTGGTTAAATGGAATTGGGATATTAGTCACTGGTAGGTAACAGCTGGGGAAAGCATATAGAATGGGGGCTCAAGATGATACCATTAGAAGAAAGATACCCCAACTCCCAGGGATTCCTCAAGAATCTTGAGGGGGAGATGTAGCTTGCCTCACTTTGGGAGAATGAGACCAGAATCAAGGCTATAAAAGGTGAGTTACAGGAGAAGCACATAGCATGTAGCCTGAGAGCGGACCTCCAGTTCCTGGCTGCCACCTTCTGCCTTCCTATTTCTGAACAGAGGTCAGACAACAGTGATTGAGGTAATGGTTGTTTCCAGCTTCAGAGGTTTCCTCATGAAGAATCCTCAGTTCTAGAGTTCTCAATTCTAAAGTTTTCCACAGGGAGTCCATGGGGAGAGAGGAGGAAGCTCATGGGTAGCATTTATTAAAAACACGAAAAAACACGGCACTGGACGTATTCCTATATGATCCTTTGCTGCCTAATGTTTTTTTATTTTGGGCAATTAAATACTTTAATCTGTAAAAGCCAACATCTCCCTCCACCCCTCAGCAAGTATCTCTCTTCAGGTCTAGCTTCACGCTGCCCCCTTACTCTTAAGTCATTATTTCAAATCTCTCTCCTCAGTCCTGGGTGGCCATGGCTCCACTCCTAACTCTCTGGACTTTCTCTACTATGTCACAGCAGCCTCTTCAACCTGAAGAAAGGGAGAATGTCCCGGAGGTCAAAAGATAACAGCTTACAGAATTTTGATTGATAGATATAGATATAGATTGAGGGAACCTCAAAGGAGGAGAGCTTACAGAGTGATGATGGTAGAGGAAGATCTTGGAAGTGGCAATGAGGAGCAAGGAGTGCTTCAACTCTGCCATCCTGACTAGTGAGAACAGATGAATGAACTGAGCATGCCAGTAAAAAAAGCTAGAAAACAAAAAAAATTTAACTCCAACTAAACACTAAAATAGAAATTAAATCTAAGAAAAAATAATAGAATTGAAAGCAAAAAAAACCCCTAAAATGGTAAACTAATAAATAAAATTAGGAGCTGAATGGAGAGAAGGGGGAAGAAAAACAACAAAATAGACAAACTATTGGTTAATTTGACTTGAAAAGGAAGAATAAAATCAAATTATCAGAATCAAAATGAAAAAAGAGAATTCACAAAACAAAATAATAAAGAAATGAAGGAAATTACTAGGAATTATTTTGTCCAACCAAATGTTAACAAAACCAACAACTAATATGAAATCGATTAATATTTGTAAAAAATATAAAGTGCCTATGTTAACAGAACAAGAAATAGAAAATTTAAATAACCCAATCTCAGAAAAAGAACTGAACAAGCAATGAATGAATTCCCAGAGAAGAAAAAGCCTAGGACCAGATGGTTTTACAAGCAAATTCTAGCAGGCATTTAAAGAAAATAAATTCCAATATAACAAAAACTGTAAAAATAGGAAATGATGGGATTCTACCAATTTTTTCCTATGATACAAATATGATCTTGATACCTAAACCAGAGAAAGACCCAATCCAGAGAAAGAAAACTATATACTAAAAAGCCTAATGCATATTTACACAAAATTTTTAAACAAAATATTAACAAACTATTTAACTTGAAAAGACTACAAGCCAATACTAATGTGGAGGGAGAGCTAGGGCATGATTTTTTGTTTGTAGATGACTGTGCACTCAATGAAAACTCTGAAGTTGAGATGCAACAAAGTATGGATGGATTCTTCGCAGCTTGCACTAATTTTGGCCTAACAATTAATATCAAGAAAACATAGGTTCTCCACCAGCCAGCACTATACCATCTAGATGTGGAACCATCACTTACAACAAATGGAGAAATTTTGAATGCTGAGGATAAATTCACTTACCTTGGCAGCTGTTGTGGTTTGTCCTTCATTCTCAAAGAGGACCATGACATCAGGGAGATGATGACATGACTTGCAATTGACTTTAAGTGAGGGAGGGCTGTGCAAAGTCACCAGCCTCACTTTCTCCTCCAGAGCCATCTGGGTCCATTGACCAGATATTAATCAGGTCGACTGGAGATGGCCCAGGATGTGGTAGAAGGCATTGGCCCTTTTAAGCTAAGGTCTTTTCAGGTTCTCACTTTGAGTGAGGCAAGGCCCATTTAGTGAATAGGCCTCTTTAAGAATCCTCAAGGAATGGCCCCTTTAATAAAAAAAAATCAGACTGGGGAGAAGACCATCAGGATTGCTGGCCAAAAGAGAAAGTACATACATTCACTCTGAGCCAGGAGGACCCCAAAATATAACCATTAAGTGGTGCTTGGGCAGGGACCTATTACTGCCCAATCCATGAGATCCAGAGTGAATTGGGTTTCCTTCTCAAAAACCAACGTTAAATCCTGGCATGTACACATAGATGATAAAGTTGATGCATGTGTTGCCAGAGCTAGCTCAGTGTTTGGGAAGCTCTGAAGGAAAGTGTGTAAGAGAAGAGGTATTAGGCTGCCTGCCAAACTAAAGGTCAACAAAGCTGCTGTGCTTACCTCATTGTTGGATGCCTATGAAATCTGGACAGTGTGCCAGTGTCACGCCAGGAAACTGAATGGCTTTCATTTGAATTGTCTTAGGAAGATTCTAAAGATCACCTGGCAAGATAAGGTACCAGACACTGAGGTCCTTTCTTGAACCGAACTGCCAAGCATTCAAACTCTACTGCAGAGAGCACAATTCTGATGGGCTGGTCATATTTTTCAAATATTACATGAACTTTTGCCTAAAAGACTATTTCACAGAGAACTCACACAAGGCAGGTGCTCACATGGTAGTCAGAAGAGGCGATACAAGGACACTGTCAAGGTCTCTCTGAAGAACTTTAAAATTGATTGTGAGACACGGGAGACACTAGTGCAGGACCACTCAGCATGGCATGTCCTCATCAAAGAAGGTTCTGCGCTCTATGAGTAAAGTAGAATTGAAGTAGCTCAAAAGAAATGTAGGATGCCCAAATTTAGAGACATCGCCACTCCAAATATTCATACAGACTATTTGTGCTTGACCTCTGGTAGAGCCTTTTGAGCTTATATTGGTCTGATCAACCACAGTTGGACATAACGTACCTTGACTCCAACATAATGATACCATTTTGGTCCTCTTCAAGAATGAAGGACAACAACCAACCAACCAATCTGTACACAACTAGAAATTCTAGTAATAAGACAAGAAAAAGAAAATAAAGGAATAAACACAGGCCAATTTTTTTTATTTTTTAGGTGGTTTACTTAGAGAACTCTAGAGAGTAAACTGAAAATTAACTGAAATTAAACTAAAAATCAACTGAAAAAATAACGTCAGCAAAGTAGGATATAAAATAAATCCAAATAAATCACAAGCACTTCTGTATGCTGGAAACAAAACCCAGCAGGAAGAAATAGAGAAAATTTATTTACAATAACAATAAAATACTTGGAAATTCACCTGCCAAGATGCATATAGGAACTATGTGAACATTATTGCATGATTACTCATGTGTACCAAGCCAATATAATAAAAATGGGAATGCTACCTAAATTAATTTACTTATTTCATGCGATACCAATCAGACTACCAAAAGATTACTTCACAGGACCAGTGAAAATAACAATGAGGTTCATCTGGAGGAACAAAAGGTCAAGAATCTCAAGAGGATTAACGAGAAAAGTGGGACAGAAGAAAGCCCACCAATACTAGTTCTCAACCTATACTACAAAGCAAAAAATTATCAAACACTAGCTTAAAAAGAGTTTTAAAAGAAAAATATGAATTGTGAAAACAGAACTTAATAGCCTGTACAACAAAAGTTATTAATAAAATATAAACGCTTGAATCCATTGTGGCAAATCTCACCAAAGAAACAAAGAAGAGAATAAATGATCGACAATGTGAATACACAGAACTGTTGAAGGACAACCTGGGAGAAGCACAAAACAATAACATTAAAACAAAATGTGATTTCCATATAAGCAAAATATATTGATCTCAAACACAGGATACACAGTGAAAACTTAAGGATTATAGGATTCCCAGAAGAACTATGACAAGGGGAAAAAACAACTAAGGGTGATTATATAAGAAATAATACAATTGCCCCCCAAACTTCTGAACACAGAAAACAAAGTGCCAACTGAAAGAACCCACAAATCACCTCCAGGAAAAAGCCCTATGTTGTAAACTCCAAGACATATACATAGGAGTTAGACTGAAAAATATCCCTGAAAAATTTTGAAAGTGACCAGGAGAAAGACCTTCAAATATAAAAGAAAAAAAATTCAAATGACACAAGACTATTCTGCACTCTACAGAAACTTCTGAAGACAATGGAATAATGTGTATTGAAGAGCAAAGAAGGTCAAGATGCGGCCCAAGGTGAACTTGCAAATCTGAATCTAACAATCATTAATGAAAAAAGACAGAAGTTCACAAGAGAATTTTAGCAACCTATAACAGAAAAATTAATACAAATACTTCACAAATAACTCTCAAAAACTACCAGATTTCTTTTATGAAACTAATGTAGTCCTAATATCTAAACCAGGAAAGGATAAAGTACAGGAGAACTATAAACCACTTAATGAATATAGATTAAAAAATGTTAAATAAAATCCTGTCAAACAGACTAAAGCAATTCATCTAAGAAATTATTCATAATGTACAAATTGGATTTAGACTAGAGATGCAAGGATGGTTCAAAATTAGGAAAACAATCAAGATAAACAATCACATTAAAAACAAAAACATCTAAAACCACATGGTTATCTCAATAGATGGAAAAAACCCTTTGACAAAGTACAACATTCATTTATAATAAAAAAAATCCTTTATAAAGTATAGTTATATACTTTATATAATCACATACCCTTTATATAGTTACACATATTTTATATAGCAATATATGTACATATTCATACGCCTTCTTAAAAATACAATGAAAAGTATGTAAAAGCAAAAGCAACATCATATGCAATGTGAATACACTAGAGCAGGGCTGTCCAACCTTAGGTTTTTATTGAAACAATAGACAACATATTTTGATTTGCCATTTTAGTGAGAGCTCTGTGGTAGCTCGGCTTGTTTACTAAAGCATTTATGTAAATTTCTATGCTTGTAGGTGGGCCACATAAATTGTACTGTGGGCCCACATGGGCCTGCTAGCTGCATTTTCGACAGCCCTGCCTAGAACATTTCCAAATAAATGCAGGCATAAAGTAAGGCTGCCTGCTTTCCCTGCTATATATAGTTCCAACTCACATAGTTCTGGAAATGCTAGCAATATCAGTAAGATTAGAGAAAGGAATTAAAGATAGATTAAAGAGGAGATAAAACTATTCCTCTTTTTTTCCCAATATGATGGCTTACTTAGAAAATCATAGGGAATCAGCAAAGATACTAATTGAAGCTATTAATAGCTTCAACAAAGTTTCAGAATACAAAATAAATCATCAAAAATCAATAATAATTTCTAAATAATAATGATAAAATTCAAGCGTCAATAATAGAAGGGAAAATTCCATTCCAAATAACTACAAAATGCATAAAGTACTTGTGGATCAATCTACCAAAAGTGCACAAAATACTTATATAGACTCAATTACAAAGTGATTCTTAGAGAAATAAAGACTAATTTAAATACTTAGAGAAATATTCACTGCTTATGACTGGCCTGTGCCAATATAATAAAAATGACAATACTACCAAAGATAATCTATAGTTTAAATGCTATACCAATCAAATTATCAAAAGAATATTTCCTAGAACTTAACAAAATAATAAAATTCATCAAAAAAACAAAAGCTTTAGAGTATCAAGGAAAACGATGAAAAGAGGTAGGGATGAAGGGTAAATAGCACTCCCAATCCTCAAACTATGTTATAAAGCAACAGTCATCAAAACCATCTGGTATTGGCTAAAAAACAGAGGATTAGACCAATGGATCAGACTAGACAAAGGAGAATCAAAAACAACGGAGCTCAATAACTCAGTGCTTGATAAAGTGGAAAATATAAATTACTTGGGAAAGAACTCTCTATCTACTGGGACAGTGGAAATCAGTCTGTCAGAAATTAGGCTTAGACCTAATTAGAACCTATGTCGTATTCCACAATACGTTCTTAATGAATACATGACCTTAATATTAAAGATCATACTATAAAAAATTAGAAGGATGCAGATTATATACCTCTAACAGCTATGAGTTAGAGGACATTCTCAGCCAAACAAGGAAGAGAAGTAATTGCAGAATATAAAACATAATTTGGATTACATGAAACTGAAAGGCTGCTACATAAAGTTAACACAACTAGGATAAGAAGGAATAGGAATAGGAACAGAAAAAAAAGTCTTTGTATCAAATTTCTTTCATAAAGGTTTAGTGTCCAAGATATATAAACAACGGACAAATACCTGTGTAGACGTATATTAAATGTAGATTACCATAAGTCATTCCCTAATAGATAAATGGTCAAGAACAAAGTCTCCAAAAGAAACTATGAGCAATCTCATGAAAGGATGTTCAAAAACACTAGTAATAGGAGAAATACAAAGCAAAACAATCTTGAGGTTAGCAAACCCAAAAATTGGCAAAGATGACAAAAGATGGGAAAAGTCAATCTCAGAAGGATTGTGGGAAAATAGGCACATTAGTGCATTGTTAGTGGAGTTATGGACGAATATTATCATTTTGGAAGGCAATTTGGAATTACGCAAATGAAGAGACTAAAATGTCCATATCCTTTAACCCACAGATTCCATCAGTAGGCTTATACCCCAAGGAGGCCACAGGTAAAAGGAAAGTCTCATATACACCAAATTATTTATAGCAGCATTTCTTGTGACAGCAAATAATTGGAAACACAAAAAAATACCTATCAATTAGGAATGACTAAACAAGCTGTGGTACATGAATGTAGTGAACATTAAGACATGACAAGAGCATGGAACGATACACTGATGAAGAGTGAAGGAAGCAGAGCCAAGCCTGGATAGTGAGCCCAGTCCTTGCGAGCATTCATAGTGTGGTCTGCTAATGAAATCCCCACGTCGACTTAAGTATGCACCAGTATTGTTTCTGTTCACATTATCGCATGAAGAAGAGTCCTTTTTGATTGGCTGCTAGGCTGGAATCAAAAAGCCAAAGGGAACCTGCCTCTTCTTCATTCCTGCCAGGGCTATCTGCAAGCAAGGAGGCAAGGCCTAAGCCTTCAGTGGGAGGAGAGGCCTCATGTCTTCATCGGACATTGTGACCACGAGGCCTGTGACTACATAGCCTTCTTGTTGCTTCTGTCTCTTGTGTCTATTTTTTCCTGATTTTAGCTGAAGATTGGAAATGGCTATGACCTTGTGAACTTTCAAGGGTTTGTCCTGGATTGTCTGAGTTGCTTTTATTTTCTCATACTTCCAGTATATAAAATAGACCAAAGAATAAATGTTAAAATAAATACAGTGTTACTGTTAAAGGGAAGAAGCAACCATAAGCCTGGGAGCTGGCTCCTCTGCTGGGTTTTACAGCCACCCAGCCGGACCAGCTGCAAGGTCCTGAAGAATGACCTTTGTGACCCAGCCCAGCAGTATAGACCAGAGAATAGACCCCTCCAACCCTTCAACATCTATAACCCTGAGAGGGTAATGGGCCTGGCCTTGCTCTGGGAAAGTAAGTCTAGTATACGGCTATACCAATTAATATCAATGTTTCTATATGCAAAGAAGAACAGGAAAAAAGGTTTATTCATGAAGCTGTGAATCTCCATTATAGCTTGCTCTTTTAAAAAAAAGTACATCATAAATTCAACATGTTAGTTCTAAATCTATATTGCTTATCTGTCTCTCTCAACATCTCTTTCTATTTTCTTATCTGGATATATTTTAAATGCTTTAAAGGCCCTCTTTTCTTTCTTTTTCAGACAGAGACAGAGACAGAGAGAGACAAAGAGTGAAGTAAACTGTGACACTTACAAGCATACCTTGACCAAAGGCTGCAAGTTCCTTTCCAGCAAAGCAATGTCCAGTCAACACTACACATCCGCCAGAGACAACATGTCTGCTAGTATTCATCAGTGGTCTAGGAAAGCAGCATTTGGCAAAGTCCAGCAAAGGAACCTTCTGTGGAGACTACAAGGCAAGCCAACAGCACACCTGTCCCTCAGAGACTGAGGTCCATGTTATAGAAACAGCATAAAGACATCACTAAAAGACATCGGAAGTCTTTTAACACTGAAGGTATGAGATGCCCTTCCATGCATGAGCCCTGGCCACTTATGTTTGATACACACCTCTCTTTATGTAGTAGGTATGTACTTTTCCCACTCGGGTGCTAAGAGTATTTGTGGGAAAATACTACCTAGATTTAGGGTGAAATATTGTGTTCCTGTTTTTTATACTATGCCACATCCGTCCTTTGAACTAACTGCATCTTCTGGCTGACTACTAAACATAAACACATTGCTGGGGGGCTCTTGAACTATATTTTTAGGGATTAGAAACCCATAGGGTACCTTTAATGTGGAGTTGCTCTCTGGAGCAGGGGAGCTGCCTAAGAGTTCCCTCTAGGAACAGCACCATAATGAAAAAATAACAAATTAACCTCAACAATGGCTCTAGAAACAAGACTAGAACTATCATACGACACACCAAATTGGATAATAACTACTGAGACAAATAAAGGAAGAACTACTTTAAGCAAAGCAGAATTTCACCTTAGTAAATGGAGATCTGACCTAAGTAAAGAAGGAAAGACAAAACAAAAACAAAACTCAACAGTTCTGAGGTAATAGCGAAAAATGTAAATAAAAATACAACTATGATGTAAGATTATTCTCCTGGAAGACAAAATAAATGGTAAAATAAGATCAAAGTACAGCTCCACTAGGAGGATTGAAAACTTTCATGAAGCTTAACAATTAGAAGACAGAGCTCAGAGAGACCATTTGAAATTAATTGGACTCCCTAAGAAATATGTACAGTGTCTACCATATTTCAGGAAATCACACAAGAAAATTTCCAAGTTTTGGGGGGCAGAGCCAAGATGGTGGCTGGAAAACAGGGACTTGCTTGAGCCCTCCCCCAAATCCCTCCAAACACCTATAAAAAATGGCTCTGAACAAATTCTGTAGCTGCGGCACCCACGAAATAGCAGGGGGAAACAGTTCTCCAGCCCAGGAGAGCCTGGATGGTCGCTGGGAAGGGTCTATTGCATGGTGCTGGGACAGCGTGGGCTGCACCAGGACAGACCAGACTGGGAGTCAGCGAGCAGAAACAGGCCTTAGGGTGATGAATCATTGAGCTGTGGCAGTTACCAGACTTCTCAACCCACAAACGCCAAAGAGCAGGTTAGTGGGAAACTGCAGGATCGTGTTCAGAGTGGTCCGGCCACCAGCCCTGGGGGTGGAGGAGGTGGTGCAGCGGTGTGGTGGTGGTGGTGGCAACAGCAGGAGGCTCCTGAGGCTGCTTCCAGAGCTCCAGTATCAGCTGCTTCCCAAGTCCCTGGCTCACATGGTGGGAGGAATCTAGCAGCAGATCAGAGCAGGAATGCAAGGAACGCTTTGTGGGCACAAAGGCAGGTTCTCTTGCTGTGCCCTGCTTGGATCTGCACTGCAGTCCTGATTGGCAGTTCTTGGGGGAGGTCTATCCTGCCCTACAAGAAAGTAAGGGGAAAGGGGATGGGGGTGGAAGTGGGGTGACAGAAGGGAGGGCTGACCAGGGAACGAGGCAATCAGAATATATGCCATCTTGGAATGGGGGGGGGTAGAAATGGGGAGAAAATTTGTAACTCAAAATCCTGTGGAAATCAATGTTGAAAACTAAAATATTAAATAAAAATGACTAAAAAAAAGAAAATTTCCAAGTTTTGTTTGAATCAAATTTAAACACACATCAAAGTAGAGACAGCAAATTGACAGAGTCTACTGGATAGGAACAGGGATGAATCCTGGACTCAGGTCAACAACACCCATTCTATTATTAAGTTCACAGCTACAACAGCAACAACAAAGCCAAGCAGCTAAAAAGAAAAACATTACATAACAACAGCTAACGAAGCCTTTAAGTGTCTGAGGCATTATTTGAACCCAAGTTTTCTTGACTCGGTCTTCTGTCCACTATGTCATGCTGATTCCCATACAAAGGAACACCATTTTGAACTACAAAGTATCTGAACTGCACTTGCTATGAGACACCACAGAAAAAGCTGAAATGATATATTGAAAATCAAAGAAAACTGGGATTCAGCCCAAGATTACAACCCAGCTAGACTGAGAGAGGGGAGTGGAATGAACATGTGGCATTCTATAACCACGCCAAGAATGTCTACAAGAGAAAGCAAGCTTTTCCAGGGCTTTGGATGCACAAGTCAAATCAGATGCATCCACAGGATCACGGATTTAGGGTTCATTTGGACATTAGAGATTACGTAGGAGAGATTACTTGGCCTGTTCAAACTCACAGTTAGCAATGTCAGGATTTGAACTCGAGTCCTCTAGATACTTTTCAGTGCAAGGTAAAACCATGGTCTTGGCTCAGAATATATTTTATAATGAGATGAGTGGCAAACAATAGCAGGATTGTTTTCATCAACAAAAATGCCAAGGCGTTTTACCTTGAGGCGCACAGCCACAAAGACTTGGCTGGGACTTTCTGTAGAGGGTTGATCAGGAGAACTTCTATTCCAGATCATAACTGCATGTAGATCCAGCTCCATTTCATTGCTGGCCTTTATTCTAACCACCCAGACCAGAAACCAACCTTCAATGACTTAACCCTTTCATGACTAGAGCTCCCACTCTAGGTCCCCTTTGCCTGCAATGATTGCCTCAGCGGCCCACTACATCTAAGCTCGGTTCTCATAACAATTTATGTCACTCTTCAGCCACTTCCTTTCAACTTTCTGTATGCCCTATATTCTTATCACCAGCTCCTTCCCCCTTTACAGTTATAGAATTATAATCCAATCAATTCTATCATTATTCCTGCCAATCTATTGAGCCCCACCTAACATCACTGTAACATTTTTAAAGTTCTCTTCCTGGCCTCTATTCCTCTCTGTTTCCCTCATTAGAATATAAGCTCTGGGTAAGGATAAGATGTCAGAGGAGAAAAGAGGACAGCCAAGCTCTACCGACATCTCCCAAAAGATCTAGAAAACACACCAACCAAGTCCTGATCAGGAAATCCAAGAAAAAAAATCAGAGTGAGTTACTTTTCCAACCCACAGGGGTGTTGTTTAGGCACAAACTTGCAGATCTTAGACTAGGAGGGCAGTGATCTGACTTTATTCTGGATAAGACTATTCTGGGACCAAGGTAAGTTTGCAGATCCTTATTCTGAGCTATGCAGGAGATCCTAGAATAACATAACACTCAACACCCCTAAAAAAAGCAGCAACAAAACTCTAGAGAACATAAAACTTCAGCACAGACATTCCCTCTAGAAGTGTGTAGAACCCAGACCTGACATAAAGTCTGAAGTCAAGAAGCATACTGGAAAAATGAGCAATTAAAAAAAAAGAATTCTTATAAAAAGTTGTAATGGCATCAAGGATGCTCAAGACTCAAACCCAGAAGAAAAGAATGACTCCAAAACATTTATAAACAAAGACCTAAAAGAAAATTACAGCTTAGGCAAAAGTTCAACTAGAATTCCTGGAAGAAAACCAAAAATTTTTAGTGTTTTTTTTAAATAAATGAAACGAGGGAGTTAGAGGGAAAAAGTTAAAAAGAAATGAGAGCTTTGGAAGAAAGAACTGGAAAGGAAATTAACAGATTGGCACAAGAGGTATAAAACTTTGCCTAAGCAACAAACTTCCTGAAAACTGGAATGTTTAAAAAAGCCTTTAAGTATCTGAGGCATTATTTGAACCCAAGTTTTCTTGACTCAGTCTTCTGTCCACTATGTCACAGAAACCAATGATTCCATGAGACAACAAGATATATTAAAAACAAAGTAAAAAGAATGAAAAATAAAGTAAAATGTAGGGTATTTAATAGTGAAAACAAATGACTTGGGAAACAGATAAAGGAGGAAAAAATTTAAGACATTGAACTACATGAAAACCATGACTAAAGAAAATCCAATACATTAAAATCATAAAACAAAATTGCTCAGATCTCTTAAAACCAGAGGGCAAAGTAGAAATAGAACGAATACACCAGCGACCTCCTGAAAGAAATACCAAAATGGAAACTTCCAGGAACATTATATCCAAATTCCAGAACTTCCACATCAAAGAAAAAATATTGCAAGCCTTCAGAGAAAAGAAAGAATTTAGAGTACTGAGGAACCACAGGCAGGATCACACATGATTTAGCGGCCACAAGTATAAAGGAGTGGAGAGCTTGGAAAGCAAAGAATACAAGATTACAGCCAAGAATAATTTACCCAGCAAATCTGAGTATAATCCTACAAAGGGAAAATAATGGACCTTTAATGAAAGAGAGGACTTCCAAGCACTTCTGATGAAAAGATCAGAGCTATGGAGAAACTTTAAGATTCAAACACAGATTTCAAGAGAAATATAAAAAGGCAAACATGATAGAATAATTATAAGGGATAAAAAATTGCCTATATTTTAATATGGGGAGAGGATTCATGTGTCCCCTCAGAACCTTGTCATCATAAAAGGTCATCAAATGAATCCAATCAAATGAAAGCTGGGGACTGAATCTGTCAAGATCTTAAACAGGAAAAGGAATATACTCTGCAGGAGAGGAAAAAAAGATGAGGAATTTTTTTCACATAATTGGAGTGTGCAAGTAGAAGTTCATATAAACAAAAAGAAAGGGTAGGTGGGTTGTACTTCATCATAAGTCCTCCAGAATTATGGTTATTTTTTAATAGCATTGATCAGAGTTCCTAAGTCTTTCAATAGTGTTTGTTTTTATAATATTGTTGTTACTGTGAAACCCATTCTCCTGGTTCTACTCACCTCACTCTGCATCACTTCATACAAGTCTTCTCAGGTTTCTCTGAAACCATCCCCTTAGTCACTTATAGCATACTAGTATTCTATCATATCTCTGTGAAAGGAAATTCACAATTCACATTCCACATACATAAACAGAGGACTCGGGGGTGAATTGAATATGATAGGATGATATCTAAAGAATAAAATTAAGGGTAAGAAAGAAGGATGCACTGGGAGAAGGGGGAAGAGAGACGTAAAATGGGATAAATTATCTCACATAAAAGAGGCATGTGTTCTTCCTTCATTTTCAAAGAGAACCATGAAATCAGGAAAATGATGACATGACTTGCAGTTGACTTTGATTTGAGTGAGGGAGGGCTGTGCAAGGTCACCAGCCTCACTTTCTCCTCCAGAGCCATCTGGGTCCAGTGACCAGATATTCATCAGATTGACTGGAGATGGCCAGGATGCAAAGGGAGATCCTGGCCCTTTCAAGCTAAGGCCTTTTCAGGTTCTCACTTTGAGTGAGTAACTCCCATTCAGTGAATAGGCCTCTTTAAGAAGTGAGTCAAGGGGTGGCCCCTTTAATTAGAAAAAAGAGAAAAAATCAAACTGAGAGGGAAAGAACCTCAGGGCTGCTAGTCAAAAGAGAAACAGTTACCATTGACATTCACTCTGAGCCAGGAAGGATCAAAATATAGTCATTAAGTGGAACTTGGACAGGGACTTACTGTGGTCCAATCTACGAGCTTCAAAGTGAAATGTTTCTTTGGCATTCGATTCTTTCTTTTCCTTTTTTTTTTTTTTGGCATTACTCTCACTATTCCCTAAACCTGAATAAAAATAATCTCTTATAACAAATAAAAATGATAAAGTAAAACTAATTCACCCATCGGTCATGTCAGAAAATGAATGTTTCAATCTGCGCTGTTGCTCATTATTTCTCTGCTAACAAGTAGGCAGCGTATTTCATCATCAGTCTTCTAAAATTGTTTTTGATAATTGCATTGATAAGAGTTCTTCAGTCTTTCACGGTTGTTTTCCTTTTCTACGGTAATTCTATCACTTGAATCTCTCATAGCAGGGCTGTCCAACCTTAGGCTATCTTAGGGTCGCACTAAAATAAAATAATTATTCGAGGGCCGCACCCAGAATAAAAAATACAGTACACTAACAGAAAGTGGAGGCACACGCGTCATCGATACAACAGGAGAAGGCACGAACCGCGAAAGCAAACACAAAGCAACAAAGCGACAACACAACAGTATAAAGGTAGGTGCATACTGACTAGACTGCATTGTACAGACGGAACGCATCCCACAGATGGATTGAAAATTCCATGCGATATGCTCCATCCGTAATACTACTTAAAAACACCAAAGAAAATTAACATCAATGAGATTATTTATTAGTGATGGAATTAAAAAATCATAATACGCATTCCATGCAAATTATTATTTTATTTTTTCGCTCGTGAAAATTAAAACCCACAGGCGGGCCGCATAAAATCACACTGTGGGCCTCATGTGGCCCACGAGCCATATTTTGGACAGCCGTGTTTTATAGCATAAAATTTCTTTGTTACAGCACGATTTTTTTTTGGACCATTATCAGTAGTCAGGGTTAGCAGTGGCAGAAAGGGCAAACCTGGCAAATACATTCTGCACGAGATCTACAGAGACCTTAGCAGTGACACTGAGGTATGGAGATACGACTTCCAGATTGTCTGCATCCTCTGGGCTTTTACATATAAGCCTGAATTTGCTTCTTTGAAAATTCCACCTGATACTCCCAGTTCTGCCCCCTGAGGCCAAGCAGAACAAGTTTAAACCTTCTTCCATGTGACAGCCCTTCAAGTATCTAAAGACAGTTATTGTCATTCTCTTTCTCCCAAGTCTTCTTTTCTCCAGGGTGATCATCTCTAGTTCCTTCAAGTACTCTTCATATGGTACACATTCCTGACCTCTCACCATTAGGGTCACTCTCTTCTGGACTCTCTCCAGCTTCTCAGCATCTTTACTAAAATATGGCACCCAGAACTGAATACAGAGATCCAGATGAAGCCTAACTAGGACAAAGAATAATTAAAATGATTATGTCATTTGATTTGGACGATATACCTCTCTTAATAGAATCTAGGATGGCATTAATTTGTTTTCTGCAATGTCATCACATCATTTTCCTTGCTAGAGACTAAAATGCCCAGAATGTTTTTGCTCCAATTGCTGCTAAGTCTCACTCCCCCCACCCCCATTCTGTACTTGTGAAGCAGATTCTTTTAAATCTAAGAGTAGAACTTTACATTTGGTTGGCTGTTGTCCTTCATGCTCAAAGAGGACCAAAATGATATCGCTATGTCAGGGTCAAGGTACAATATTTCCCACTGTGACTGATCAGACCAATATGAGCTTTGAAGACTTTACCACAGATCAGACACAAATAGTACAACTGAACATTTGGAGTGGAGATATCTTCAAATTTGCACATCTCATGTTTCTTTTGAGTTATTGCAATTCTGCTTTGCTCACACAGCATAGTGCCTTCTTTGATGTGAGCATGCCATGCTGGGTAGTCCTGTGCCAGTATCTCACATGTCTCAAATCAATTCCAAAGTTCTTCAGAGAGACCTTGAGGGTGTCCTTGTATCACTTCTTCTGACCTCCAAGTGCGTGAGTGCTTGCCTTGTGCGAGTTCTCTGTGAAACAGTCTTTTAGGCAACCAACGTTTGGCATTCAAACAACACGGCCAGCCCATCAGAGTTGTGCACTGCAGTAGAGTTTGACTGCTTGGCAGTTCAGTTCAAGAAAGGACCTCAGTGTCTGGTACCGTCGGCCCAGGAGAACTTCAGAATCCTCCTAAGACAATTAAAATGGAAGTGACTCAGTTTCCTGGTATGGCACTAGCATACTGTCCAGGTTCCACAGGCATACAACAACGAAGTAAGCACAATAGTTTTGCAGACCTTCAGTTTGGCAGGCAGCCTAATACCTCTTCTCTTCCACACTTTCCTTCGCAGCCTCCCAAGTACTGAGCTAGCTCTGGCAACGGGTGGTCAACCTCATCATCCATGTATACATCTCTGGAAAGCATAGGCCAAGAGAAGTGACCTCATCCACAGCGTGTAAAATTTCTCCATATGCAGCAAACAATGGCTCTACATATGGATGGTGTGGTGCTGGCTGGTAGAGAACCTGTGGTTTTTTTGGTATTAACTGTCAGGCCAAAATTGACACAAGCTGCAGAGAATCAATCCATACTCTGTTGCATCTCAGCCTTAGAGGCTGAACTGAATGCATAATCATTCTCAAATACCCAAAAAGTCATGCACCAACTCCCCCTCCACTTTAGTCTTGACTTGTAGCCCTTTCAAGTTAAATAATTTACTGTCAGCGTGGTACCTGACCTTGAGGCTGTTTTCATCCTTGTTGAAGGTGATGACATCAATGAAAACTGAAAAGCAGGGGAGCAAATACTGATTTACTCCCCTGGTGACCGGGAAAGTGGGAGAGCATTGTTCATTATCCAGAACCCATGCAAGCATGCTATCATCAAACTAGTATACAATACTGATGAACTTCTCTGAGCAACCAAATTTTGCCATGATCTTCCCCATGCCCTCATGACTGACAGTATCAAAGGCCTTAGTCAGATCAACAAATGCTTTAAACAGACCTCTGTTCTGCTCCTTGCATTTCTCCTGGAGTTGTTGGGCAGCAAACACTATATAGATTGTTCCTCAGACCTTTCTGAAGCCACACTGGCTCTTGGGTAGGTGACTATCTTCCAGGGAGCACTCTGGCAAGAGTCTTGCCAGCAATGACTAAGAGAGGGAGACTCCCTTGTGATTGTCACAGGATGACCTATTTCTTTTTCCTTTACAGAGATGGATAATGGAGGCATCCTTGAACTCCTAGAGGGGAGGGGATAACCTCCTCTTACTATTTAACCTGGAAGACTTCAGTCAGCTTTTGTATGAACAATGCTGGAATAGAATCAGCATCAAGCGCTTTGCCACAAGAGAGAGGAGCCTGATGGCATTCAAAACCTCTTCTTCAGTTGGAAGTTCAGCTAGAGAGGAACTGACTTCAGCCTGAGATAAAGCAGTCAATGGCTTCAGCATTGGTTGATGATAGTCTGTGGAGAAGTGTTCAACCCCTCTCTTCAGGATCATGTCCCTATCACTAATCAATGTGGCTCCATCAGCACTGAGTAATTGAGATGGACCATAGATTTTTGGCCCATAAATAGTCTTTAAGGCATCATAAAAGTGCTTTGGATTGTTACTATCAGTGTAAAACTGAATTTCATCTGCCTTATTACTGAGTCAAGAATTCTGCATCTCTCCAAGCTGTGTTTGCACTTTACTTCTGATAGAGTTAAACAGATGAAATACCCTTCTGGTAAACCCCGTGGAGCTCTCATTTTTCATTTAGCCACTTCTGAATTTCTCCATCATTTTTGACAAATTAATTGTGTGAGTGTTCTGGCCCAAATGAGTAAATGCAATGTTTTACACCAAATCTCTGGATGCTTTCCCTCCAAGTCAGCAACAAACTGTTCACCCATGGAGAAGCACTCTAATCTGTTGGCACTGAGTCTTCTGGCAGTCATCTTGCCTTGGGGCCTCTTCTTTTATTGAATTCAAATGTTTAACTTGGAGAGGGTAAATCTATGATCAGTCCATCACTCTGTGCCATATATCACCTTCTGCATAGTCTATTAAATGCCAATGTTTGCTGCAAGGTGCATCCATGAAGTTTTATCGTGCTTAGGTAAATGGAAGACAGTGGTGGTGATGAGAAGGTCATGAGATGCACAAATCTTCAGTAGTAAGTGACCACTGCTGTTGCTATTTCTGACTCCATTCCTCCCAAGGACTCCCTGCTATGTCTCATAGTCTGTGCTTACTCTGGTATTAAAGTCACCCAGAATTTCAAATTGTCCTCTTGTCATATTGATGATGAGGATCTCCAGGTCTTCATAAGATTTTTCTTTGACCTCATTAGGATTTGTCCTGGTGGGAGCATGTGCACTGATGATAGGTGGCATGGTACTTTCCTGCAAGTGGCAATCATATTGTCATGAGCCTGTTATCCATTCCTTTTGGGAAGTATATAAGTTTGTTGACTAGATGAGATTTGATTGCGAAACCTATACAAGTTTCATGGTGCTTCTCATCATGGCAACCACTCAAGAAAAATGTGTATCCAGCTTTAACTTCAGTAAGCTGGCCTTCATTTCCCAGCTTTGTTTTGCTGAGGGCTGCCTTTAGGTACAATACCTGCTGAGTTCTCTGGCAACAAAGAGCTATTTGTCTTTCAGGTCTACTGGATTTCTCATTGTCCATAAGGATGCATACATTCCATGTACCAATAGAGACTGGAATAATCTTCACAAAACTTTTTGTACATTTTTTTGTGTTTTGACCACAGGGTAGAATCCCTACCTGCCACAGTAAGTAGACCAGGGTTGGGGTAGGTGAAGCAGACAATTTTAAGAGAATCTTGGGCCAGGCTTCTGGCAAGCATATTATACATGCTTTTATCCCAGCCACTGATAAAAAATTTGAACAACATGAGGCCAAGGACACTAAGATATACCATTAAAGCCATCCCTGGGAAGCAGCATAATACAGTGATTTCCCACTGAACATTTCAAACTAGATGTCCTGTAGACATCTCAAACTCAACATGTCCATAACTGAATTTAATATCTATCTGCTAATCCTCACTCTTCTTCTGAACTTCCGTCATCACCATTCTTCTAGTTTCTGAGGTTTGTAATCTTGGTGTTATTCTTTTCTTTTTTTTTAAGTGCGGAAGGCAAGGCAATTGGGGTTAAGTGACTTGCCCAAGGTCACACAGCTAGTAAGTGTGTCAACTGTCTGAGGCCAGTTTTGAACTCAGGTCCTCTTGATTCCAGGGCCGGTGCTCTACTCACTGGGCCACCTACCTGCCCCATCTCGGTGTTATTCTTGATTCACTTTTCTTAATTTCACAAGTTCAGCCAATTCTCAAATTTCGTTTCAATATGCACAACATCTCTTAGTCCCTTTTTCTTGACTCGGTCAGTTTCCTAGTTTAGGCCCTTGTTACTTCTCACCTGGAATACTGCAATAGCCTCCAAATTGGATTTCCCGCCTCACAACTCGACCTTCTCCAGTCTATTCCCCACATTGCTGCCAAAGTGACCTTCCTAAATTGCAGATACGACCATGTCACTCACGGGTGTTCTACTGCCTGTAAGACAAAACAAACTCTGTTTGCCTTTTAAAGCTCATTACAATCTACCCCTAAACTGCTCCTCCAACCTCACCATTATACCGTACCTTTCTTCTTGCACTTAACAATTCAGCTAGGTTGGCTTTCTTGCAGATCCTCACACATAACACTCCATCTTCCTTCTCAGTGTCTTTGTATTGGCTGTCCCCCATGCCTGCAATATCATCCCTCCCTCCCTCCCTTCCTACTTCCTAGAATACTAAGCTTCCTTCAAAACTCAGATCAAGTCCCACCTTCTACTTGAAGTCTTTCCTGATCCCTGCAGTTGTTAGTACACTCCTCTGCTTTTCTCTCCTACCCCCCCCAAAAGTTTACCTTGTATTTAACATGGATATAGTGTATATGTACTTACTGTACATGCTATGTCCCTAGTAGAATCTAAGTTCTTTGAGGATAAGAACTGTTTCATTTTTGTCTTTGTATACTCACAGCCTACCATAGTACCTGGCACAGAGGAGCTACTTAATAGATGATTGTCAATTGACTGAGTTTCCATTATAAATAATGCTAGCATACCACAATAATCTCAAAATGGATAAGCAACCTGAATATTCAAGGTCACACCATAAAAAAAATAAGAGAACAGAATTAAGTATCTTACACAACTATGACTAGGTGTGAATTTTTAAACCAAATAAGATCACAAAAGAATAAAATATATAATTTTGTTTACTTGAAATTGAAAAGCTTTTACATGTATAGATAAACCCAGGGGATCCTTATGCCAACTTCTTATCTCACAGACAAATTAGGTTCCCAGAACTAGGCTGGTTACATCGCCCACCCAAAACCCTAGGGGCACCCCTTAAAAACTGGGGATGTCTTTTCCTAAAGCCATTGACTTGAGCCCTTATCCGGTGTGTTTTCCCCAATCTTAACCAGCAGTGATTAGTGTCCCAATTTCATTTAACCAATTAACATCAATTAGCTTTTACAAAGGGATATGTACTACAAATACATGGCAAGAGCAGAAGTTCTAAAACATTGCCCCCAATACCTGCGGACACATTTCCTATACTATGTTGATCCCTGGGGAGAATGGGCTCAAACATAAAGCAGTTTCTACATAGCATTCAGTGCACTAAATTTACTTCCAAATTTAATATAGCTAATGAATGGATGGATGACTATGCATCTCTGCTATTGCTGGGCTGGGTCAAGCAGGTCACTAAATAGGGGACTGGTTACTGCCTCATCTGTGCTTGGCCTACAAGTCCTGGCATGAACTCTAGCTTCCAGACTCCTGATACTTGATATTCTGACCTTGTGAAACTCAAAAGATTGTTGATATCTTCAGTACTCCTTTAAATAAAATAATGAAGAATAGAAACCACAAAGACAGAAGCAACAAAGGCATGAACTCCTGGGTCACGTGACAGAGAGCCAGGTAGGGAAATAAATGCCTGAAGCGTCTCTCCCCCCTCAAAGGCTTATAACATTTCTTACTTCTACACTCACAGCGAGGCAGGAAAAAGGAAGAGGTTTCACTCTCGTCGTTTAGTGTTATTTGAATGCATCCTTCTTCTGGCTCAGAAACCAAACAATAGTCCATCTCTTTACCACATGGTTAGCAGACCAGAGCCAGTTATAGAATGCTGTTCATGTTCCATATAAGAAACTCATATTGCACATTATTTGCTGTTCTGGAGCAGGTTCCCCAGCCTCTTCTAAGTGGGCTGTCAGCAGGCAGAGCACACTGTGCATATTCCAGAGAATGGAGCAAATTTTTTTCAGGGAAAGCACCTATGGAGAGAGTGTGTACTCCCATTATTCATGTCTTCCTGAATGGCCAGTTTATTTTCCAATTTCCTAGGAGCAGGAGATGCTTTACAGTAAGAAACCACCATTTCTAGAAGCATCACCAAAAACATGACCAGAAAAGCATCAAGGCCAGTCACCTTTTTCTGAGTTGCCTGCTTTCAGTGTCAGTGAGGTCATTATGTTCCAATCCTCCAATGTTTCTGGGCTGGGCCTGGCTCAGGCCAGTCCTCCTTGGTTTAGGTTTTTTTATTGGAAGAAAATGATACACTCCATTGGCCATCCAAAGGCTAACAAAAGTATATTCTCTTAGCCATAGCAAGAGAAAGATACTCGACAAGGATAGATATTGAGAATCCCTTGCGTTGATTCAGCGGAATGAGGTACCATCATAACGAATTCACTAGTCAGGCAGCTGAGAGGGCTTTTAGTTCCTTATAATTCCTCCGCCCTCGGTAATGAGGAAGCAATGTCAACAGTGTGTGCCCTTAGTCTCCTGAGCCAACCAAGTGTTGAGAGATGTCTTAGTACATTTTAAGGAAGAACTAGGCCAAGCTGCTTGGGGGAAGGGGTTAGGATATTGTTCCTGCCACACATGGGCCAGGGAAAGGAGGGCATAGGTAGTGGTCATAACAGAAACGTGCTCTGCTTCCTTCCCCCAGGGCTGGGCTCAGCATGGGGGTAGCTATAAGGAAAGAGTGTCTGGTAGGTTCATTCTCTAGGAGTTACCAGCATCTATATGGGAGTTGTAGGATGGGTCTTTTAGCAGCAATGCACTTTGAGACTGTTTATAGAAAGAAAAAGATCTGCTACTATCACTTCTTATCAGTAAGGCCCTTGCTCTTAAAATGTTCTGGAAGATTTAAGAGTACTAACTGGTCAGGACACAGCTACCTGAACTCATGGACAGTCTTTGATGAGTGACAATGGACCAAGATATACACACCTAGCTTGTGGGAAGGTTTTCAGTGTCCATGATTGGTCTTTAGGGCAACTTAGCCTTTTCGCACAGTTAAGGTCCTTGGCAGTCTGAAGCGAACAGTCCTCATAAACACCTCAAGGATGATGAATAGTCAATGACATTGGGAGATGGAATGGAGAAAGCATCATCTCAGGGTGAGTAGTCTGAGCAAGTTGGGAATTAATAATTTGCTAAAAATATCTTCAAGAAAAACTATTCTTATTTTAGTGTTGGAGTAAGGACTTTTACCAAGTTACAAGGAGGAAAAGCGACATCTGCCAAACTATACCATCTGTGATAGGACTGGTATTTCCCTGACACAGCTTCTTTCCTTCCAACCACAACATGGGGAGGCTTTACCTAAAGAAAAAAAAAGACAAAACTGCCCTGTAGGACCTGATTAACCCCAGATGCAGCTTCCTGATCATCCATGCGCATAAAAAGAATAAAATATATAATTTCGTTTACTTGAAGATTCTGTTTGTATGTAACTGGGGCCTGGCCAATGTGTCTGTTGAAGAATAATATGTGTGTGCATATACATATATAGCCTCATACATATATAAATATGTGTATATATAGTTCTTATAAATCTTTCTTTCCTCTTAAAAGTATTTTATTTTTTCCAATTACATATAAAAATAGTTTTCAACATTCACTTTTATAAGATTTTGAGTTCCAAATTTTTTTCTCCTTCCCTCCTTTCCTTCCCATCCTCCCAAAGACAAAAAGCAATCTGATATAGGTTATACAGGTACAATCACATTAAACATATTTCCACATTAATCATGTTGTAAGAGAAGAATCAGAACAAAAGGGAAAAACCACGAAAAAGGAAAAAAGTGAAAATACTATGCTTTGATTTGCATTCAGACTCCATAGTTCTTTCTCTGGATGTGGACAGCATTTTCCATCACGAGTCTTTTGGACTTGTCTTGGATCGCTGTATTGCTGAGAAGAGCTAAGTCTATCATAGCTGATAACAGCACAATGTTGTCGTTACAATGTACAATGTTCTCCTGGTTCTGCTCCCCTCACTCAGCATCAGTTCATGTAAGTCTTTCCAGGTTTTTCTGAAATCTGCCTGTTCGTCATTTCTTACAGCACAATATCTTACATTCATCAACCACAACTCGTTAAGCCATTCCCCCATTGATGGGTTATCCCCTCAATTTCCAATTCTTTGCCATAGCAAAAAGAACTGCTATAAATATTTTTGTACATGTGAGTCATGACATTTTCCTTTTTTTATGATCTCTTTGGGATACAGCCCTAGTAGTGGTATTGCTTGATCAAAGGATATGCACAGTTTTACAGCCCTTTGGGCATAATTCCAAATTGATTTCCAGAATGGTTGAATGAGTTTACAACTCCACCAACATTGCAAAATAATTGCTCTTTTTGAGGTTTCAAACGCCCCAGTGAGGCAAGACCAGATTTAAATGTAATTGGGAAATATTTGACAAAATAAATAAAAATACAATATAACACAGATGTTAATATGTGGTTTTCTAAGTCAATATGCTGCTGCAGGGATCTTTGTGTGGGTTTGTTTTCATTTGAGTTTGACACTGTTGCACTAAACTGTCTTTTAGGCTCTCTAGTTTTTTCTTCCAGCCTGGTAACTTAATCCTCTTCCAAGTTGTACCAGGGGACCTCTTCAGAATTCAGTTTACCTGCAAAGCATCCCAGAGGGATATTTTTGAGGATGGTGACAGATTTTCCTCTCATTAAAAAAAGGACAAATTCAGAAGAATTCGTTGCTAGAACTGGATGTTTTTGTATTACAGCTGCCATCATCACTCAGTCGCCTCTGGGGAGGCTTCCTGAAAAAGGGCTTTACCCACTTTAAGGGGGTTATAGTTGTATAAACTGCTTGACTTTGAACGGCTTTTTGGAAATGAGGATATAGAGGAATTAGCAATCCTCAGTCTCACATTTGTAGATGGGCACAGCACGAGGCACCCAAACAGTGAGAATACAAACCAAGCGATCCTTGGAATTTCAGGACAGTTTTAACAACTGTGGTCATGAAACTGTTTGGGTTTTTTGTTTTGTTTTGTGTCTTAAAATTTGGAATGTGACAGACCAACCACAGTGATTTTACAAGCCATTGGGGCAGCACTTGAAAGGACAATGCTAATGCTCTCCCCAAGAGCCCAAAGACACATCTGGAATTGGGGATACGGACAGATGTGCCAACTGTACTTATTTAATTAGTTGAGGATAGGCAGGGTTGCTTCATCAGCTTAAAAAGTTTCCACACACCTCTAAACTGTGACCTGCAGTCCTCTCTCTGGAGCCTCCATTGAGGGGCCCCCCAAGGAGCTCAGAGCTCAGGCCCCGGCAGCATTTCCTTAAGTCCAGTAGAAATAACTACTGCTCGACAGAGGAGATAGAACCCATGCACCTACCTAGAGGAGTCTCTCAATGGTTGCCTTGTGTGCTGCTATGTCTTTCCCCTGGCACAGGAAGGCAGAGTCAGGACCCAGCAGTAGCAGCACCATAGTGCTCCTGCTAGACTGGAGAGCAGTGAGAGTGCAGGCCCCTAGCAATCTTCTGCAGAAGGGAACAGTCAAGATCACCAACATGGAGCAATTAGGAGGCACAGTCAGAGTCCTGTGCCAGGAGTCAGAAAGACCTGAGTTCAAATCTGGCCTCAGAAAATATCTTTTGATCCTGGGCCAGTCATATTAACCTCTGTTTGCCTCGTTCTCCCCAACTGTAGAATGGGGATGATAACCGCATCCAAGGTTGTTGGAGGATCAAATGAGATATTTCTAAAGCGCTTAGCACCGTTCCTGGCACATAGTGGTAGGTGCTGTATAAATGTTATTACTATTATTATTTATTATACTGGGCCAGAGTCAGGTCCCATCATCAGATCTAAAACAGCTAAAGAGTTAAGGCCATAGTGGCAGTGGTTGTCCTGCCCTGGTCCATGACAGAGCAGCAGATCCTAGATGAAGAGGCATTGGGCAAAGACTCAGGCTTCAGTGGCAGCAGGCAGTGGATCCTAGATGAACGGGCATTGGGCAAAGACTCAGGCTTCAGTGGCAGCAGGCAGTGGATCCTAGATGAACGGGCATTGGGCAAAGACTCAGGCTTCAGTGGCAGCAGGCGGTGGATCCTAGATGAACGGGCATTGGGCAAAGACTCAGGCTTCAGTGGCAGCAGGCGGTGGATCCTAGATGAACGGGCATTGGGCAAAGACTCAGGCTTCATTGGCAGCAGGCGGTGGATCCTAGATGAACGGGCATTGGGCAAAGTCTCAGGCTTCAGTGGCAGCAGGCAGTGGATCGGCTCTCAGCCACAGGGGCAGCCCAGTGGCAAAAAAAGAGTAAAAACTGCCATGTGAAGTGGCAAAGGGCAAGCCCATGACAGTCCACTCCTTATTGTAAAGCAAAACTTCTTGGCCTCTTTATGCTGCTGCCAGTGATCCTTGTACAACTCCTTCCCAGGGAGCGGACCAGGTGGTGGCATTGCTGGGAGAGAGCTTGCTTGAAGGTGAGAAAGTGGAGGTCAAAGTGCCTAATCAGCCCTCACAGAAGGAGCAGCTCTCCGGAGGCTTTTCCTAAGGCAAAGAGTTGTATTCCTTCCCTGAAGAGCTCCCTCAGGGGACTCTAAATAGACGGGGAGGTCTTAGTTGGTGGACCAGAGGATGAACGCTACATGGGTGATGGAACAGTGCAATTCTCCCTGTCCTGTGATGAGGATCAGTGGCTTTGCAGGAAGTATCATCATCTTTGCTGTAAACCTGATGTTCCTGGTGCTGTTCCTAGTCACTGTCACTATGAACTGCAAAGATTTAGCATCGCTGAACACAAGGACCTAATAGTTTAGTCCTTCCTAAGACTCTCCCAAACTCAATCATTCCCTCAAAAAAGGGTTACAGTTTGTTTTGTTTTTGCTATGTTTCTGTTTTAGTGTTTCTCTTCATCTTTTAGTGCTGCCTATAGCAATCCTCTTAAATACTGGAGGTCTGGGCCCAACAACAACAGACCTAAAGTAATTTTAAGTGGTAGAAGGTCCCTTAGAGCAATGGTATTAAACTCAAATAGAAATGGATACCTACATCCCCACTTATTGATTCAGAAGACTATAAATTAAGAGTATCTGTTGTATTTTCATTTCCTTTATTAAATATTTGTCAATTACATTTTAATCTGGTTTAGGCTTGCTGTCGGGAGTTTTGCAGGAGTTTGCAGAAGTGGCCTCGAGTTTGACACCTCTGCTCTAGAAGACCACCAAAGGGTGGAAATATGCTAAGAGCAACATCCTCCCCACCCTCCTCCCCAAGCAATTTAGCCTAGTTTTTGTCTTAAAAGGTAATGAAACATTTCTCAATACTTGGTTAGCTCAAGGGACTAAGGTCTCAGACTGTTGACATCACTTGCTCATCACTCGAGTACAAATGAGCCATGAGGGGCTGGGGCGATTCTAGATGCCCGGCTGGTGAACTGGTGATGGGATCTTCACTCGGCTGAATCGACTCAAGGGATTGTCTATCCTCGTTGAATATCCTTTTCTTGCTATTGCTAAGTAAATCCCCTTTTGTTAACTACTAAGCAACCTACAGAGTATCTCATTTGGTTCCAATATCAAACCCAAACTACCAGGGGACTGGCCTGAGTCAGGTCTAGCCTAAAGTATCACATTACAATCTGGAAGCCTCCAGAGAAAACCAGTGAGGAGAGGGGCCACTCTATCCTGACCCTGACAATGGGACATCTCAGGCTACCATGGTTTCAAAGCTGCATTGCCATTACCTCTGCCCCAGGGCCTCACTCTGTATTCTCCCGCACACTAAAAAGTCTTGTTCCTCAGACTGGTGAACTCCAAAGAAGGGCTTGGAAGGGCTCCAGGAGACCCCTGGGACTCAGGCCTAGCCAGGGAGAATCCAAAATGCTTGCCTGGCTTCTTATTCCAATTACATTTAGTAAACATCCAAATTCCCACCAATTCACACTTCTGACACACTAGTAATGCTTGGGAGCATGATCTCTAACTTCAGCTACAACAAAACCTTCAACGCTCACATGGTTGGAACTCTATCAACCATGCCGCTCCCTCCACAGGTGTTGCAACAATTCAGCTAGCAACTGCTGTGGGGGTGAAAGACCAATACAAGCCCAACAACAAGAACACCTCCAGCACGTGTTATTTTGATCTGCTTTACTAAGGGAAGCAACATTAAGGGGTTAACAATCTTATTTCAATCCAACATACAAATATCATTCACTTGGTTCAGGGGAAAAAGCCAGGACCCTGAACCTCAGAGCAAATACAAACAAATTACAAACATACATTATAAACAGACCAAATTCATAGTTACCAAGAAACCATCAACATCTGGGTGAGCCGGGAGGCTCTTAGAGCAGCTGCCCAGAGTCCCATGAGCCTCCAGCAAATAGCTCTGTTCTCTCTTTTTATACACTCTTTAGCCATCATCAAACGTCATCTGAGCGATCAGAACTCAGGCTCCTACTATTGGCTCTGGTCTTAGCAACTCCCCTTAGAACCCTGAGGGCTTCACACCCTCACAGGCTTAGCACCTAGTAGATAGGGGTTTGGGCCTGGGGCTTTGTACCTAGTAAGGCTCAATCAAAGAAACTTAATTAATTTATCATTCTAAAACAGTAAAAAAAAGTCCCAACTTAATTGATATTACAACAGGATAGGTTGGATTGGGGTTTCCAGGCAGGTCAAGAGGCTAAAGTGGGGCATAAGGGGCTAGACTGGCTCTTTCAGCAACCAACTAGTCCCTAGTACCCCAATCTGGAGCTGGTGCATAAGTAGTAAGTAAGGTACCTACTATTCATAGAGGAGAATCTCACATTACAACCCTGATTCTGATTCCCAAAGTATTTGTGTCTTTGCTACAGTTCCTGAGCCATTACCCTCCAAAGACTCAAAGTAGGACATTACCCTCCCTAAGCCTAAGAGGAGAGGGAAGTAGAGGTGGGGTGATATCTCATCAAGGAAGGTGGAAGAATCACCCCTGAGGTTAGAGCTGATGCACTTTTTTCCATCTCTCAACATATATATCCCTTCCAACCCAGCAGTCTTGAGCAGTCCTCTCCTAGAAAGAATCACAGGATTTCACTGGCCCAAACGATCAATCAACAAGCATTTATTAATCACCTACTATGTGCCAGACACTGTGCTAGGCACTGGAGACACAAATGGAAAGAGTAAAACAATCCCTATTCACAAGGAGTTTACACTCTAACGATGGAGACAAGTACATATAAAAATAAATATGAAAAAAATAAGTAAAACGTTGACTACAAGATAGTTTGGGAAGGAGAAAGCCAGCAGTTGGGGAGATCAGGAAAGGTTTCATGGAGAAGCTAGTGCTTGAACTGTGTCTTGAAAAAGAAGGATTCTGTGAACTGGAGGGAGAGGAGAGCATTCCAGGCTTGCAGGATGGCCCAGTACAGCACGGAACCAAGAAGGAAAGTGGCTGGGGTGAAGAACAGAGAGAAGGCCATTTGTGTGGAAGAGTCATGTACGATGAAGCAGAAAGATAGGCTGGGAGCAGGCTGTGAAGGGTTTTAAAAGATAAACAGGGGGAGCCTCTATTTTATCATAGAGGCAACAGGAAACCACTGGAGTTTACTGAGTAGGGGAAGGACATGGTCAAATCTGCACTGCTTGGGTAGGATACACCAGAATAGAGAGAAACTTGAAGCCAGGATATCCAGTTTGAAACATCCAATAGATAATTAATGATGAGAGTTGGGGAAGGCTGAAGCTTGGGGGAAAACTGGAGCAGGATATATAGATCTGAGTCATCTACCTAGGGATGATAACTAAACATTTCGGGGCTAATGAGGTCAATGAGAGAGAAAGCACAGAGTTTCAGGAGGGCTCAGGATACATCCCTGACAGATACCCACAGGCAGAAGATGTGATATGGATGTTGAGTCAACAGAGCAGACTAAGGCACAGGGTCTACCTGGATCTAAGCATCCTAGGATGGATCCTGGGCACTAGGTCTTCAATAGTAATCATCCCAGATGAAGGGATTTAGTTGTATTTCTTCCTTTCCCAGGTCTTTTGTTTTGATTTTACACTTCACATCCAGAACCTATCAATCATCATTTGATGGCTCTGGGATACTGTCAGACACGGGTAGCAACTCTGGTCTGACTCCCAAGGTTACTTCGGTGTGGATGGCCCTCAAGTTCACAAAAGTGGGCCTCTCTTCCCCCTCCCCTCTCATTTTTCTTCCTCGCATGACCCGTCTTCCCACACACAATCACAGATAGGCAGACAGACAAAATATATGTGTAGGGGTCATAAAATAAGGAGGGGCAAGTCCTTGTGTTTGAGGAACTTATAGCTTAGTGGGGGGGTGGGGAAGGCTGATAAACATAAGACAGTATGTGTGATACAGCCTACATATGTGCAATATGTGCTATGTTCAGGGTAGGGAGAGGTCAGCGAGATCTTGAATAGCCAGGAAAGCCTCCATGAACAAGATTCTGGGGCAGGTCCTTGAGGGATGGAGAACAGGGGGGAAGTTATCACAGGCAAGAGCAAAGGCAAAGTATGAGAATATAAGTGGCACATAAGGGGACAATGAAGGGCCCATCTTGGAGAGTTTTGTTTTAAGGAGTAGTCAGGGGTAATATTAAGAGGTAAGACTGTGCCAAATTATGTTGGATCTTGAAATGAGTCCTGGAAAGAGAATGAGGGGTTTCTAAGTTCTAGTTCCAGCTCTACCACTAAATTTATAAATATAGGGTCAGAGATTAAGAACTGGAAGGGACCTCACAGGCCATCTGGTCTTTCATTTTACGGAAAAGGAAACTTTTTTTTTAGGAAAGTAAGTTACTTGTCCAAGGTCATACAAAGAATGAGTGGCAGAAAAAAATTGACCTTGGGTCCTCTAACTCTGCCAGTTTGTTTCACTCATAGCATCATAGTCACATACTCCCTCTGGGTCTTGTTTCCCTTACGTTTAAAATGAGGGCACTAGATTAGAGGTTCCCAAAGTTCTCTTGGCTCTAAATCCCATGCAGGGATGGGGCTATGGGAGAAAATCCACAAGCTGCCTTCCAGGAACCTCAAACAGGATGCAAGAGACCCCTTACCCAGCTGCCATTCAGGATGTGACCAGATGGGCTCTGCTCTTTGCATTCAAAAAAAATTTTTTTAAAAAGAAGAGGAAACTTTTAAGAGTTCCTCTGTGCCAGAAACAGTCACTCACACCTGTACTCCAGAAAACATGTGTTAGACAGATAATACACAGGAGGCACTGGAGGTTTCAGACTCCAACCTCTAACAGGTTCACTCTTGATCTGGTTAGACAGGAAAGACAGCTTCAAAGGGGTTAATAGTAAGCTTTATTCTAGTCTAGTCTTCTCTAACACAGTATTGCTGATAATGGAAGCACTACAAACTCCTACAGTATTTCCTAATCACCCTTCTCACAGGCACCAGCGAGAAGGTGGTGGGGGGGCAACTACCCCTTTGACTCGATGGGGCCAGTTGAGACAAGGACAACTTATGCATTCAATCCTAAAGGGTTCCCCTAAATCCCCTCAAGCCTCCATGGGGGTCGATCATGGCACACAGCCTTCCAGCTTGTGCATTCAACCATAAAGGCTCCCCAACTCACTGACCACTGACCACCTGTTTCATAGGGCATCAGACAAAGAAGGCATAATGCCAGCAATAGCCTCACAAGTTTACATCACCTCATCCCTATATCTCACTGTGCAGTCGCAGTGGATGTTTACAGGTTCAGCACACATGTTTATATTATTTATCCTTATATAATATATGCCGTGCAAGCGTGGTGGAGATGTTTTGAATCATGAGCCTGGGAACTCATATCTAATACCTGGGAAACAGAGATTGTTATGGCCACAGATCCTGGGAAACGGAACTCTAAGAAATAATAACAAAAATACACTTTACACACACCAAAATCTACCTTATTTACACTAAAATTCACCTTCCTTACAACATGACAAATTCATGCTCAGGAGAAGAGGTCAAAGTGTGACCTTGTACCCACTGCGATAGAGGAGGAGAGGAGGGGGAAGCCTGGGGTTCTAGTCCTGGTTCTGCCCAACTAGCTTCATGACCATGAGCAGATGGCTTCATCCTCACCACAAGCTCCAGTTCTTAAATTCTTCCCTTTCTTCCTCCAGTCTGTTCCGTTCTCATTTCTTCTCACCTCCTAGTTTTCACCAGTTCCACCTTTCCATTCCTTGGCTCCCTGTCCTTCCATCATTCACACTCGCTCCACTAATCCTCTAACCTGGGCCACATGACATTTTATTTTCCATTTCTACTCCTGTGCTACCAGAAGCTTATGGAAGAAGTCACAAAGCTGACAGGATCTACCACAAGGTTCACGTTCTTGAACCTCAACCAGGCCCTCATTGCTGCCCAGCATCCTTTTTATCATCCGCGGCTGACTTCCTATCATGCTCCTCACAACAGCTGAGTCAAACCTTCACACTTTAAAGACAGAGGTCAGATGATATCTCATATCCCTTCTTCTGCGTCTCAAAAAATGGACATTTTCACTCATCCGTTCTCCTTCGCTCCAATCTCTGAGGATGAGGAGACATCTTCTTACCAAGTCTTATCCTCCCACAAATCTGTACGCTTGATGCTGTGCCCCTCCCATCTCTCTGAGAAGCTGTCATTTTCCCCATCAATCATTCCTTCTTTCATCTGCAATCTCTCTTTGTCTACTGGCTCCTTTCCCATTGACTACACTTTTCCTTAACCCTATCATCCCCTCAAGCTATTATATCTTCCCTTGCTTTCAAAACTCTGACAGACTAATCTATTTGCTGCTTCCATGGCTTCACTCCCCATTCACTCCTCAAAACCTTGAAATCAGGCATTGACGCAGAGGTGTGCTGGTAAATGTTTAACAAACAGCTCTCTAGAGAAAACATGAACACGGACATGCTTTTATGCTTAATCTGCCTTATTAACATTTTCTCCACTTTCTTAAGTCTAAGCAATCAACCAATCAAGCCCTGATTTGTAGCATTTCTCAATTATCTGAGGTGCAAATGCTTTAGCGTAGCCTGGTTCTGTTCACTAAAATTGTTCTCTCAAAGGTTACCAATAACCCATAATTGCTAAATCAAAGGGCATTTTACTCAGTCCTAACCCAGAGCAGCTAGGTAACATAGTGGATAGAGCACTAGGCCTACAGTAAGGAAGACTCATCTTGATTTCAAATCTGGCCTCAAACACTTACTAGTTGTGTGACCCAGGGCAAGTTACTTACCCTGTTTGCCTCAGTTTCCTCATCTGTAAAATGAGACGGAAATGGCAAACCACTCCAGTATCTCTGCCAAGAAAACCCCAAATGAGGTCATGAAGAGTCAAACATGACTGAAAACAATCCTCCTTTACCCCTCTGCAGCTTTTTGATGCTGTCCACTACCTGGATCTTACTGGAATTCTTTCTTTCCTTAGACTCATGTTATTATTGTCAATTCAACTCTCTTCCTACTTGTCAGTCTTCTCCTTAAGTCTCCTTTGCTATAACATCATCTACATGCCATACCCAAGCATAGGTGGGCCCAAGGTTTTCTCCTAGGCCTTCTTTTTTCTCTACTCTCCCTTCTTTGGTGATATCCTCCGTTCACACGGATTTAATTAATAACCTACATACCCAGTCCTAATCTTTCTCCTGAACTCCAAGCCTGCATCTCCAACTTCTTGCTGGACATCTTCACCATGTTGTATCACCAGAACTCATCGTATTCCAAACTGAACACTGTATCTTTCCTCCAAACTGGCTCTTCTTCAAAACTTTTTATTTCTCTTAAATGCTGTTGATGGAAATACTATCCTCCAATCAACCAAATTCGTTATCTTTGACTCTTTTACCCCTAACCCTAATCCCCACTTGATCAACTGCCAAACACTAGAAATTCTTCCCAACAACCCTAGTATCTGACCCTTCTCTCCAGACCCACTGTCATATTCAGACCATTTCCCTGCATTCGGTCTCTTCTCTCCCAGTCATAGTTCACATAGCTACTAAAATAACCTTCCTAATGCATCCCTCTGGCCACCTAACTTCTCTGTTCAGAATCCTTCACTAGCTCCCCAGTGTCTACAAGGTACAATGCAAACTCCTTAGCTTCACATATAAAGCCCTCCAAAGTCTGCTTCTAACATACCTTTAAAGTCTCACTTCACATTATTATCCTTTATTGTTTCAGCCAAACTAGACTACTTACTGTTTCTAGAAGTCGACTTGCCATTGCCCACTTTGGGCTTTTTGCAGGCTACCACTCACTCATGCCTGAAATGAACTTCCTTCTCAACTCACTTTCCTCCTTAGCCATCTTCTAAGAACTAGTCACCTTGACACTCATCCAGAGACTTCGCTCTGAGACCCTACTGCCTTGACTGATGAGAGCCTCTTTAGGCCCACCACTTCAGGAAGGCCCCAATCATACTTTGCTTTATGCACCTCCTTGACTACCTTCTCATCCTCTGTCTTACCACCTTTTCCTCCCCTTTCTCTCCATCCCCACCCCCATCAGTTCTAGAACCATAATCAAGCTGCCATCTTGGCTCTGCCCCTCTGGAACCATAATCAAATCAACTCTATAATCACCCCTGGAAGGAGCACTTCAACTTCCTCTCCTATGGCCCCACTCACCAACCCCTTAACTTTCCAAATCAAAGTGCCCCTCCCCTTCACCATGTTTGTTTTCTCCATTATAAAGCAAGATACTTGAGAGTGGGGGCTGTCTTTGCTTTTGTGTTTGTATCCCCAACACTTAGCACAATTTATGACACAAAGTAAGCACTTAATAGATACTTTAAATTCATTTATTTAAGCCTGATATTTGGAATCTTTCAAGGCCACACTGAGAAGCCATCTCTCATGAAGCCTCCCCATTTCTCCCAGCTGAAAGTGATCTCTTTGTGCTTCAACTATTTCTTAGAGTCTGCATCTAGATCTCTCCTTTGCTCCCCCATGATACCCTTGTTATGTTTATCTCTTAGCATGTTGTTTTCTACCCATGCCTATCTCCCAGTAGAAAGTAAGCTCTTTTTATTTCTCGTGGTTTTTCTCTTTTGTTCTGATTTTTCTTTTACAACATGACTAACGTGGAAATACGTTTAATATTACTGTACATGTACAGCCTATATCAGACTGTCTGCTGTCTTGGGGAGGGGGGAGAGGAAGGAGAAAAAAATTTAGAACTCAAAATCTTATAAAGGTGAATGTTGAAAACTATCTTTACATGTAATTGGAAAAAATAAAATAGTAGTAAGTGGGGGGATAAAAGAAAGTAAGTTCCTTGAAAGCAAGGACTGTCATTTAAAAACATTATTTTTGTTTTCTCTGGGGTTTTTAGCACAGTGTCTTAAACAGAGTAGGCACTCAATAAATGTTTAACTGAAGATGAATTAAAATGTTATCTTCCCTAGGCTTATTCTGTAATTCCTAAGGAGTCATGACTCCTTTGTTTTTTTTTTTTAAATTTTACTGATATATTTTATTTTTAAATTATCTATTATTTCCCTCATTCCATCACCATCTCTCTCCCTCATACTATCTTTCAGAGAGCCAGGACTTAGAGTAAAGAAAAAAAGTTCAGCAAAACTAATCAACATACTGAAAAAGTCTGATGTTTCATGTAGTATTCTAGCCCTCCATTTCTGCAAAGAAAGAGTGAAGGGACTTCCCTTTTCTATTCTATGGAATCAAGTCTGGTCATTATAATTTTGCAGCCAGTCAGTCAAAAAATATGAAGTGCCTACTATGTGCCAGATACTGTGCTAAGCACTGGGGAAACAAAAGCAAAAGACAGTCCCTGCTCTCAAGGAGCTCAAAGTCTAATGGCGTGAGAAGAGGAGGGAGAGGAACAACATGCCAAAAACTAGGTACAAACAAGCTATATATAAGATAAATAGGAAACAGCTAACAAAAACCGCACTAGAATGAAAAGAGATCAGGAAAGTCTTCCAGCAAAAGGTAGTATTTTAGCTTGGGGCCATCTCCAGTTCTTCTGATCAATATCTGGCCACTGGACCCAGATGGCTCTGGAGGAGAAAGTGAGGCTGGTGACTTTGCAAAGCCCTGCCTCACTTAAATCCAATTCACTTGCAAGTCATGGCATCATCTTCCTGATTCACAGTCCTCTTCTAGAGCAAAGGACAAACAGCCACAGAATTTTAGCTGGGATTTGAAGGATACCAGGGAAGGCAGACTGCCAATGAAAATTCCCAGAGCCCGGAGATGGAGTGTCTTGTTGACAGGAAGAAGGCCAGTTCACTGGGGTGCAGAGGGTGGGGGTGGAGTGAAAAGTGTAAAAAGACTAGGAAGTTCAGGGAAAGGGAGGTTGTGAAGAGCTCTGAATGCCGAACAGACTTTTGTTTGATCCTAAAGGTGATAAGGAGACAACGGAGTTTACTGAATAGGAAGTGGAGTGGAGGAAGGACTGGAGTGGGGAGAGACTTGAGGCATACAGACACCCCAGTGGGCAACTGAATAATTCAGATGTGAGGTGAGGGGGGCCTGCACCAGAGAGGTGGTAGTGTCAGAGGAGAGAAGGAGGCAGATTCAAGAGATTTTACAAAAGTAAAATAGGCAAGCCTTGTCAACAAATTGGATGGAGGAGATGAGAGGGATCAAGGAGTCAAGGATGACTTTTAGATTGTGATCCTGAAGGATTGGGAAGATGATGGTGTCCTCAACAGTAAGAGGGAGGGTGGAAAAACAGAAGGGTTCGGGAGGAAAGAGAATGAGCTCAGTTCTAGACACACGGGGTTTCTATTGTTTTATTTTTCTTTTCATTTATAATGTTGTAGTTGTGTGCACTGTTTTCTTAGTTATGCATTTCTTCAGTCTGTGTTTCTCCATATTCAATACATTCACTTTTTCTTACAGCACAATAACATTCCATTACATTCATGTACTATAATCTATTTAGCCATTCCCCAATTGATAAGTACCTGATTTTTTTCTAGTTCTTCACTACCACAAAAAGTGCTACTAGAAATATTTCAGGTAATAGAGACATTTGTTTTGTCATTGACCTACTTGGGGTATAAGTCTAGCAACTAAATCTCTGGGTCAAAGGGTATGCATACCATAGTCACTTATTTTGCATAATTACAAATTGCTTTCCAGAATAGTTGTATTAATTTATAGCTCCACCAACAGTGCACCAGTATGCCTGTCTTTCCATAAACCCCGCCCCCCAACACTGCCTATTCCCAGCTTTTGCTACATATTTTCTAATTTGCTCGTTGTCAGGTGAAACCTCAGATACATTTTTGTTTGAATTCCTCTTATTGGTGCTTTGGCAAATTTTTTCTTACAATTATCAGTAATTCATAATTCTTTTAAGAACTGTTTGTTCATATCCTTTGACTACTTACTTATTCTTTTGGGAATAGCTCTTGGTCTTATGTTTCTGTTAGTTGCCTATGTCAGACCCTTCTCAGAGATCTATGATACAAAGATTTTATCCCAGCCAAATACTTCCCGTCTTATCCCAGATGCATTACTTTAGTTAATGCAAAAGTTTTTGCAAGTAATGAAAATTATCTCCTTTATCTTTCGTATTTGCCTCTATTCCTTATTAAGTAAAGATTTTGGCCTCTTTATCTCATATAAGATAATTTCAGGGGAAAGGCACTAGTAACGGGGTAGAAGTGGGGGTGAATCAGGAAAGACCTCATGTAGGAGTTAAGCCTTGAAGGAAGCTCGAAATTCTAAAAGGCCAGAGCAAGGAGAAAATGCATGCCAGACATAGGGGAGAGTCTGTACAAAGGTATGATGAGATGGGAGATAGAATGTTCTGTGTGACAAACAAGGCAGCCAAGGTGGCTATACTGCAGAATGGATGAAAGGGACAGTTTAACAGAAAGATTAACATGGTTAGCAAATATGGACAGAGGGCCTCCAATAGTGACCTCTCTTTTCTACCTTATGCTTGTGAAGAGACATTGACAAACTGGAACATGTCCAGAGAAGGGCAGCCCCTGTAGTGAGGACATTGAAAATTATGCCATATTAGGAGGGAAAGGTTGAAAGGATTTGGAGTGTTTATCTTGGAGAAGACCTGGGAGTGACTTGATCACCATTTTAAAGTATTTGAAGGGCTATCACTGGGCAGAAGAAGCTGATGTAGCCTGGGTAGCTCAGAGGGGAGACCTGAGACTACCAGATGCAAAGAGAAATTTGGCTAAACATAAGGAGGAACTTTATAACTGTTAAAGCTGTCCAATAATGGAAACACATACCTCGAGAAGTAGTAAAATTCCTCTCATTGGAAGTTTTCATATAGATGTCAGATGTTATCCTTTGGGGATGATACAGAGTAGTGCTTCTTAACCTGGGGTCTATTATCTTGTTTTAAATATTTTGTTAACTAGTTTTTAAAAATTGTGTCCTTTGTAATTGTATGTATTTCATCTTACGCATTTAAAAACATGATTTTAAGAAGGAAGGTGTCCAAAGTTTTCACCAGACTGCCAAAGGGGTCCTTGATACTGAAAACATTGAGTATCCCTAGGTAGAACTTACTGCATAGAGTGTAGGTTAGACTAAATTATATCAGAGGTTTCTTCTAACACTAAAATCCAAAGAATGTATTGATTTCATTTGGCTTCAATCCAATTCGACAAACACTTACCAGATAAAATTCAAAGAACAGACAATTTAACATTAGACTTAGAGAGGCTAATGGTGAATAGTTAGGCTCTTGCCTTCAGGAACTTGGTGAAAAATACACCAAACTAAAAGATCAGGAGAAAGGAATTAAACAAATGTGGTACAGGGAAAGAAAGTTGGATTTGAAATTCAAAGGTTTTGAATCCTGACACTCTTACTTAATACCTTGGGTCATGTAACTTCTGTGGGTCTCAGTTTCTCATCTGTAAAATGAGGGAGCTGAACTAGATGACCTCTAAGGTCCCTTCCATGTCTGAATCTATATTCCTATAAAATATTCACTAAAGGCCTACTATATATAAAACACCATATTAGGTGCAGAGCTACAAACAGATAAGACAGAGTCCCTGCTCTCAAGGAGTTTACAATCAAAGTGAGAAGGGGGAGAAGTATGTTTAAATGTATGATAATGCAAAAGAAAGAAATCAGAGGAAAGACCACTCTCACCTCGTCAGAATAGGGATGGGGGCATTAGTTAAGCCCCCAGTAGGTGAGGAAGAGGAAGGAATGGGAAGAGGTACCAGGGAAAGGGCACACTTTTGTTTTTGCAGAGGGTTTCAAGTTCATTTGGGGTATTTTTGAATGTGAAGCACTATCAGGACATACAGGTGAAGACATTCAGCAGGCCTGTGGAGACATAGGATAGGAGCCTTTAGGAGAAGCTAGAGATAAAAATGTGGGAGTCATCTGTATAGAAGAGATGCCATGTGGATGGAGGCAGCGTTGAGTGAGAAAAGAGAGACTAGTATAGAGTCTTGAGGCATCCATGCTTAAGGGGCAGGAGAGAGGTGTGAAGCCAGCCAAGGACACAGGAAAATGGTTAGAGATGTTGAAAGAGAATCCTATGGATTTGGTTTTCTGACTGTCTTAAATACAATAATATACAATCCAAGAAAAAAGAGAGTATCAAGGATAGGTATATGTATGGGAGGGGATTCTACAGAGAGGACAAGGGTCCTTCTACCTACATTTCTTGGGGCTGTTATTCTCACCATGATAAAGACTTTATTTGTCATTCTCTCTCTGCCACTAGATAGGCGACTGCACAGACAGGACCTAGGGTTAGGGAGACGGTACTATGGACACACTGTCAGAGAGTGGAAGGAAAAATGAAGGTCCACAAGTTTTTGTTACCATATTACTAACACGGAGGACCTAGTGTTCAGGCCATTGCTGCTCTGTCCCTACTGCAGAAAAAGCACAACTAATATACTAGATTTGATCCAGGCTTTTGGGAGAATCCCCAGGGCTGTAGTCTGTGTCCCCTCCCTTTGTCTCCCCTTCAATCAAATGTAAAGAGAATATAATCCAAGACTTCAGAATTGAAAGGGACTTCAAAGATCTTTTGGTTTGATTCCTTGCCTTTCACAAAACCATGGCAATATGGAATTAATCTCATTGTCAGCTGGGGTGAGGTAAGGGTGGAGGAAGATGGAGGAGGGGTGGTAGACAGTATGACCAGGACTGTGAGAACAGAAGCACTGACTTGGGAAGGAAGGGCCTAGAGCAGGGGCAGGGGTCAGAGGCTGGAGACAAGTACTCAAGAGGTTTGTGAATAGGGTGTCATATGCCACTGACAGGAAGAGGTTTCTCACTTCTGTTCCAAGCTGTATACTCCATGCAACATGTGTGAAACAATCATTAAGTTGGACACTTCTGCTGCACACAGTGACCTAGACTAGGTTGGTCTCCTCACTCTGACCATGGCTTTTTTATTTTGTGGGGGCACAGGGAAAAGAAGAAATCCCTGGCAAATAAATGTTGATTCTCTATCTATAGAGACACAGTTCTTCCCAGGTACCTCCAGCAGCTAAGATCTCTCTTCTCTGCTCCCTAACTCAACACTCATTTCCTGGAAGCCAGCCAGCAGTGTCTCTAAGCCAAACTACTGGACAGAGCACCAAGGAGCTCAACATAGTAGAACTTCCTTTGTAAACCTCAAGGTTCAACTCTTCTCACTGGATGTATCTCATTCATAGGGCCACCCCTCATCTTGGATTCAATTTAATCCAACATACATTTATAAAACAGTCTTCTTAATCCAGGGCACTATGCTAAGTAATGAGGGTGGGTGGGGCAGCCTGTGTGTGTGTGAGTGCAGGTACAAAGTGTCATGGGAGTAGAAAACAGAGAAAGGTCACTGCGGGCCAAAGAATAATGAAGCAGGTGGCATCAAAGTCAAGTTTAAAGGCTAGAAGGGTAGGTTAGAGCTGGATTGTAAAGAGCCTTCAGTCTGTATTTTATCCCATGGGTAAGGGTAAGCCAAAGTGGGATTTCAAGCAGTGACAAGACCAGCAGCATCATGGTATAGCAGAAAGAACATTGGATTTGATGTCAAAGAAAGGTCTGGGTTCAGATACCTATGTGACTGTGGCAAAGTCACTTTGTCACGCTATTTGGAACAGCGTCTCTTCATCTGAAGATGAGCCGTGATGGATCAGATGACCTCTAAGGGCCCTTCCAACTTTAATCCATGATCGTACGCTTAAAGAAGAGAAGCTGGGTGATGTAAAAGATAGTTTGGAGAAGGGAGAGGGGAAGGATGAAGACCTGTTTGAAAGTTACTAAAGTCTTCTGGAGCAGACAGCAATGAAGGCCCATATTAATGCAAGAGAAGGGGAAATGAAAGGAGAGGGAATGGATTCCAGAATGTTGTGGAGAAAGAACAGGACTTGGTAGGAAGGAGTCCAATAGAAGCAAAGTGGAGACAAAGGAGAAAAAACATTATCCCCTTACTTAGACCCCATTCAAAATCGCCGAGACCCTCCAAGGTGCTCCGTGCTAGGTGCTCTGGGGGATATAAAGATAAATAAATATTAAGTTCTATGTACTTCTCCTCCCATCCCCACCACTTACTTGTGTGCGCACACACATGCACTCATGCACATACACCCCCTACACCTATACCACCAGTACTAGACTCTTAACTGCTGCGATGTTGTCCAAGTCACATGGTGACTCAGGGCTGGACACGAAAGGCAGGAGGGAGGAACAGTCCTCATAATACTTGCTGACGTTTTGGCTACAAAAAGGCGCATACTCATTTGCAGGACTAACGGCAAGAGGATATGAATCTTAGGTTTTTATACAGTGCATACAGCACTGGGCCTAGATTCAGTTAGACCTGAGTTCAAATTCAACCTCAGATACTTACTAGTGTGCAACCTAAGGTCAGTTACTTAACCTCCATTTTCCTCAGTTTTCCTCAATTGCAAAACAGGGCTAACAATAGCACCGACCTCACAGGGTCATCATTGAGAGGATCAAATAAGATCATATTTGAAAAGCAGTTGGCATAGTGCCTGGCACACAGTAGGGGCTTAAAAAAATGCTCGTTCCCTTCTCCCCTGCTCAGGTCTGTCTTCCTGTAGAGGGAATAGAGGGTGAGCCAATTTATCAGTGTTCTACTTAGCACTGTGGCCCTGAGCATATGTTGCTGTGACAACGATGTTGCTAGCAGCTGCCGTAGAGGTGAAAGAGCACACAGGAGGGCTGCTAGCACAGGTTCTTCGGAAGGCTTTTCTAAGGAAAGCAACTTTAAGGGGTTTACAATCTCACTTTAATTAAACATATATATATCTCACTCACTTAGTTCACCCTGAACTTCAGAGCAAATATAAACAGAAATCACAATACATAGTTACCAGAGAAGCACCAATATCTGGGTTTTCAAAGCCGAGGGGGCTGCTTCAGCGGCTTACCCGGAGTCTCGTAACCAACACCCTTTCAACGAGTGTGCCCCCAAAAGTAAAATGACAACCTCAGAGCTCCTGCACTCTGTTCAGGGCCCTGAGGGCTCAGGGCCTAGTTAGCAAAAAGGTGTGGGGCCTGGGGCGTTCTTGTTTCTTAAGCAGGTCACCAAAGACCCTTGATTCAATCAAAAACTACCAATTGAAACAAGGGCAGGCCTCCTTAAAGGCACTTGATGGCGTTCTAAAAGAGAGGACAACAAAAAAGCTCCCCCCTCATTAGCATAACAGTTGCCGTGCCACCCATCCTGGATTACACGGATGTGTGCAGAGCAGCACATATTTCTATAGGACTTAAAGGCTTACAAAGTACTCTCTCAACTATTCTACCAGGTGAGTAACAGCTGTAACAGTCTCCGAGAAGTGACTTACTCAAGGTGGCTTGGCAGTCTGTGCCAAACCGAGGGGCAGCATCTATGAGGCTCAGTGACCATTTATTGAGTGCACTTACAGTTTCCAGTTTGCCTCTGAGGAGCTTTGTCTGCCCAGGGCTACTAAGGGCAGTGATTTCTGGTTAGAGAGGTTCTTTTCTTCTGTGGAAACCACTGAAGATGGGTGCAGGTTCCATGCTAGCTCACCGCTAGGGCCATGGCAGGGACTCAGTAAAAACGTGATGAATAATGGGTTGGATTTATGTCCTCATGTTTCACCTTTGGCTCCTTCCTAGTGTCCCCACAGCTGTGGAACAGTTTTTTTAATTTACTGTTCAGTCCTCATATTAAAGGGACTCATTTGAGAGTCTTACCCACTCTGGCGTCCCTCAACTCCAGCAGGGAAAGGGGAAACAGACTGAACGTAAGGGCTGGAAGGTGGTCTGGTCACCAAACCACAGAGTTTCAGCAACAACATCTGTGGGAAGCTCATGAGGAACTTGGCCCCATTCCCTTCCCCCCTTCCTCGGGGTGGGGATGGGGGAGGGTGGTGGGGTAGACGAGCACGGTACAGGAACCTATGACTGAATTACAGCGTCTCTCTCAGTTTTTACTCAGACCAATCAGTTCTTTTGGTGGGATCCTTGAGAGATATCCTATGTTGTGGTCAGAAGGTAAAGAAGGGTATAACTTCCATCTCTGGCCTTGTCTCAATTCCTAATTTACGCTATCATAAGAAACACTAAAACTGCATGAACTAGCAGTCCCCAGGAATAACTTCCATTTAATTTAACACATTTATTAAATACCTATTGTGTGCTAGCGGCTGGAAATGGAGACCCTTCTCACAAGAAGCTTACATTCTAACAACTGACTTCCTCTGCCTTATGCCTCTTTCATTTCCTTTCCCAAACCCCATTAAACCTGAAATTTCAAGGCTTGTGGGTACCCTTGGACAAAACAGTAGAAGCACAAAGCAGCTGGTTTGCGGGTTAGGACTTTGGTCCTTAAGAATCTGGCTGGATTTACTTATAAATTAGAGAAAACTTATGATACTGTCCCCTAAACACCACTCCTAATCAGTCTCAAGGAGGCCAGTGCCTTTTGGTATCTACTGACAGCTACAAAGTACAGTGATTTTGGGTGGGGACTGTTTCTCTTTGTCTTTAGAAACCTCCAAGTTTGAGATAAAACTAAATCCCAAGTTCAGTTACAGCTTCAAAGCCACAAACTTTGTGTTCAGGATGCAAGGTGAGGGGAGGGAGCCGGTACTTTAGGTGCCCTGAGCCTGTTGCTAAGGTCACTCCAAAGCCTGTTTTGGCCGCTTCTCTCTGACCCTACATTCACCTCCAAGCACCCTGGGAAACATTAACCACAGATGTGAAATTAACATCTCAAAACCACAAGTGCGTTTCCTTTTGACACAAGGCTCTGCTCCTCTTTACTCTAATTTGGCCTTTTAGCTGGGCCCATTTCAGAGCCCGTTCATAGCCTGGCCACAGCTCAAAGAAAAGCCCAAAACCTGGGGATGTTGTTTGTGCAAAGCCAAAGAACTAGGTAAACTAAGGCAGAAATTGCCCTGCTGGCAGTGCAGCCCTGATATCTTCCAGCCCAGCCTCCTGGGCCTGTTTCACATCTGCAGCTGTTAGGCCTTAGCTAAGCTTCCCCTCCCAAGACCCACACACCACCATAATGCCCACTCCTGGGCCCCACTTCCTGCAGGGGCAGGGCCAGGGATGTGAGATGAAGACCAAGGTGGGAAGGAAGTGGTGCCTGCCTGTCATCCTCATGGGGGCGGGGACCAGAAGGACACTGGGGAGAGCTTCCCTGCTGGGCCTCCACAGTCACCTTGTTTTGTGCTCAGTTTCAAAGTCACTTTTTATGCTTTTACTGACTCTTTGGCTTATCTTTAATTAACCCAAGAGGCTGAAAGTTCTCTCTATCCCCCAAGTTTGCCCAAGCAAATCAAGGAGGGATACAGCTTCTTGAAAGGACCCATGGTTTAGGGACCAGCCATCCTAACTGCTCCTCCTGACTTCTCTCTAAACACCCAGTTTAGAAATGGGCATTTTAGCCAGTAGCTCCCTTACTGAAAGGCCTATTTGTTAAAGTTTGCCAGGTGGATGACCTAGTCTTTCTCCTTACTTTTCTTTCATTCCCATTAAAAACTTCCTCAGGGAGACTGCAAAGGGAAGCCTGGAAGTTAGTTTCATTCCTATCTCCATGGGAAACAGCTTCATGTAGTGTTTCCACAGTGCTGGCCTTGGGAGTCAAGGGTCAAGATTTCAAATTCTGACAACCTATCTGGCCTTGCTTCTTCACCTGTAAAATGGGGGGAGGGGAGGGGAAGGGGAAGGGGAGAGAAAAGGACCAGTTTACACAACCTTTAAGGTTCCCTCTACTATGATCCTATTCCCCATGGCTGCCATTCCCAACAGCCTGGCCTGATTCAGCTAATAGGAGGCAGGGGAGGCTCATGGGGAACAGAGAGGCAATCATGTAGCTAATTTCTTTGGTCACACTTCGCCAGCCCGACTTTCCTGGCCTCTGCATTAACCTTCACATCTTACTTCTCCATTCCCCTATTGAAGCTTCTTAGAAAACATGATGCTCAATATTTTAAGGATAATCAACTTCAAAAGACTTAGTTACTCTGATCAAGGCAATTCCAAAGGACTCATGATGAAAAATGCTATCCCCCCCCAGAAAGAGAACTCTGTGGACAGATTGAAGTATCCTTTTTTAAACTTTATTTTTCTTTTTTGTGTTTGTGTTTTCTTTTGCAACATGGCTAATATGGAAATATGTTTTGCATGACTTCACATGTATAATCAATATCATATTGCTTGCCTTCTCAAGGGGTGGGGGGAAGGGCAGGAGAGAAGAAAACAATTTAGAACTCAGTATTTTTAAAAATTAGAACTCAGAATGTTTAAAAAAAATTTTACATGTAACTGGGAAATATTTAACAAAATAAAAAAATACTTAAAAAAAGAAATAAAACATGCTACTGCTGTCTTGCATGCAGCCCAGCTATGCTAACTTCATGCTGGAGCTGTCTTACTTGCTAGCCGCTGGTACCCCTGGCAAGAGGAAGTCTGGGGCATTCGGTGGCCCAGAATTCTTAGCTAGGTCCAAGCTGTGTGTGGAAATCAAATAATCAAAGTCACAAATGTGTCAGAGAATAGTGTGTATGGGGAGTGGGACAGGGAGACTAGCTGAGGATAGACCCCAGCTGGGAAGGTATGTGGGTAGATAAAGGACTCAAGGTCAAAGACAGAACCATAGTGGGAAGAAGGAAAGAACTCCTTCTAAAAGGCACTGTTTTGTGATATAGATGTTTAATTAATGTTAACTGAATTTGGGATAGATTGTTTATACCAAGTCCAAGCTAATCTTAAACTGGAAACATTTTTTGAGCCTCCTCATACAAATGAAGAGCTTGATAAAACCAATATCTAAAAGAAATCAGGCTCAGGACAAAAGGAAGTCAAGCAACAGGCTTAAAAGAAAAGTATTATGCTCAGCCTTTCCTTGTGTTTAAGAGTTTTGGCAAGTACGAGCTGCAGTAAAGCCTAAGGTTTCTCAGCCCAAGGATGTGGGAGGTCCTATCATTCAGGCCAGAGAGAATGTTTAAGGCCTTCTTCCCCTCTCCTGCTTCTGACTGGGAAAATCCCAGAAGAAAATCAATTCAACCTTCTGCTAGTACAGAGCTGTTTCCTGTTTCAGTTTCTAGTTTCAGTTTCCAAGTTCTAACAACATCTCATCCAAGGTGCCCAGGGGAGGCACCAAAGGGTTGGCTAACCAAGAAAATGCACCAACCACAGACGGACTTCTTGGCCTCAGGAGCTCTTCAGCCCCCAAACTGGTGTGGACCCCAGTCACTGGCTTGTTGTCAAGCCCAGTCTAGAATATATCCCAACATGAGGCCCCAGTGCCAAGTACAGAAGAAAACAAATATCTGCTAGCATGTTCTATCTCTAAAACAAATGAGTGTACTAGTCTCTTGGGTCATCACCAACTCTGAGGCATGAGTTCTAGAGAAATCTCAGGCTGCCATCATATGAGATTTTGTCACCACCACTTCAGGTTTTCCTTTAACATAGAAATGTGTTTTTCTGTGTAATTATAATGATTAAACTTGACCTTCAAGAAGACGGGAGAAAATGTACCTCCCTCCGTTTTTTGCACAGACCAGGGACTATGAGTATGAAATACTACATACACTGCCAGGCTAGGCGGATGCACTGGTTAGTTAGGCCGAGCTGCTTGCCTTCCTTTTTTTTTTAAAGGTTTTGTTACAAGAGAAGGCTCTCCAGGTGAGACCAGATATATGAAAATTTAGGTGACGCAAAAAAAAAGATATCAATAAAATTTTAATTTAAAAAGCCAAGATGTGTTCCAAAGATAGTCAAAGAGACAGAATAAGAAGAAAAATTCCCATAACCCCAACTTTGGAGGGAGGGGATATCAGGGAATGTCTCTACAGAGAGCTCTTGCCACAGTTTATAGTCAGCAATCAGTCTGAGAAATGGCTGGGTGGGGAACTTGTGTCTGCCCAACGTCCCCTGGAGACCAGCAGGTGTAGCAATATGTTAATCTAGTGCAAATTTGCTCTTCAACATGGCTGTTATCAGACTTCTGATAAATCATTAATCAAATACACCATAAAAAGATAATGTGTTCAGAACTTGGCTGTAAAGGTCCAAGCTAAAACATTAAATAAACCCTTCTTTAGGATAGCCTCAGAGCAGAGAAACAAACACAAGTTTATTAGGTCCAGTTCCGACAGAGAAAAAAGTATTGTCAGTCTCAAATACAGATGTTAAAATTCACTTCTGTAGCAATCCATAAGCTGGATTGTTGCCAACTTAAGTCTGGTTTAGAACATAAGTATTTCCACCTAACTGAAAGCTGGAGAGCAACAGTTCTTCGTTCAAAGGTCCAAGTCAGTCAGGTCCAAAGCATGGGACAGGAAAGCCATTCATCCATCTGCCTAGGAAGTGAGATCGAACCATCTTGTCAGGGCACGGGCTGCCATGCTAAGCTGTCTGGTGGTCAGTGGAAGGACAGAGCAAGCAAGTCTGCACTCAGTGAAGCCATCTGGGTGTATCTGAATCAACATCTGTTTACACGCTCATCTGTACCATCAGCTGGACCGGAGCCTGAAAGGAAATTTCAAAGCAAGGGCTTTTAAAGAAATGTTTCAATCTGGTTGTCACAGGCATATAAGGATTCATAGTGCTCCCTTCGACCCACAGTAACATGATCTGTCCTGGGAGGGAGGAGAGGGCGTGGGGGGAGTCAACAGATCAGAAGAATTGCTTTAGGGGCAAAGAAAGCATTCCATAGATGTATTTGTCTAGAAATTAATCACTAGTAATAGTCCTTCCTTCTCTTTAGGGCAGGGGCTCTTAAACCTAGAGTCCACAAATCCCCGGGGGGAGGGGGTCCATGAACCTGAACTGAAAAAAAAAACACGTTTATATCGATATAATCGATTTCCTCTGTAGTCCTACATAATTTATTTCATACATTTAAAAACATTCTGAGGAATTCACAGAATTTGCCAAAGGAGCCCATGACACAAGAAAGATTAAATTAGAGGATGGTTGGGATTTGAAGGATCCTAGCCCCAGCAAAGCCCTAAAAACTAACAAAGAAGTGACTGGAATGTTAAAAGTAGGGACTGAAGGGAGAAACGTGCCCAGGAGATTTGGTTGTGCTACCCACCTCTGAGGTATTTTATCACTCCTGGTTTCTTCTGTTATCAACATCTCTACTAATTGATACCTGGCAGCAATTTCCCTTCCCCCCCCCCACTTCATTCCCAAAGCTAGCTCCAAGCTACAGAACAAAGAGCTGGCTCTCACTTTACCTTCTCACTCTCATACTCTGATTATTTCTCACCACACAGCTCTCAAAAGATGGGAGAGGAAAGAGCAAGGAAGCTACTGGGTTGCAACCTGCCTGGAAACTCTCCTGGGAGTCAAATATCTTAATTATGTGCATAGATTTTGCAGAGAAGCTAGTTAAGAGAGCTCTCAGGTGAAAATTAGAAGAAAGGGCTGAAAGTGGGTCAAGAAACAGCAACCTCAATCATTCCTTCTCACCTCATAAACTGTGAGTCAACAGGGAAACCCAGAGGCCTGGTGAATAATGACTTATTTTTCAGTCAGTCAGGCAATGTCTTCTGTACGTGCATGGCCCCATTTCAGTCCCTGTAAGAGCTAACAGAAGTACAGAGCTTCGTTACTGACCATTACATTAGCTTGAACTCAGTGTGAAGCTGCAAATGGTCTCAGAATCTCCCTTAGATCTGGTTCCCATCCCCCCAATGATCTCCTGATACATTCTAGGACTTTGTCATGAGTTAAAGTGAATCTCACTGGCATGTAACTTGCAGGTTCCATGCTTCCCCCACCCCACCCCCCTTTTTGGAGGGGGAGGGGGGAGGGGAGGGGGAAATAGGGTATCTGCCCTTTTCCAGCGCTGGGACATTGTTCCTGTTCTCCATGACTTTTCAAATATGATTGACAGCTACTCAGCGATCATCCACACATTTATTCACTTGGGTTTCAACTCTGGTCATCATGTTTGTTTCTTCCATCAGAAGAGAAAAATCTCCTTGGAAGAAAAGTAGCAACAAAAACAAGAAATGTATAATTCTTTCTGTCCATTATCTGTTCTTGTCCCATTGATCCCAAGCAGCAATCCTTTCCCTTTTCTGATCCTCCTCTTGCTCCCAACACAGATTAAGAAAACCTTTCTGCTGTTCTTTAGACTCAGAGCCAACCTCCACCGCCTCGGAGCTTCAGCGATCTTAACAGTTTTCTTAGAGAACTACGCCTCTCTTCAGTACTCCTTTCCTGTTTACTGCCTTAGCTTCCGTCTTTTATATATCTTTTTAAAACACTAACTTTAAAAATCAATTGGTTCCCTGAGAAGCTGTGTGAGTCTCTTCAGTCGGCTCCCCCTTTTCTTCCTCATCCTGGTCTCTGTGCTTGTGTTCTCAGAATTTCATTTTTGAGTTTCCCATCTCTCTTGTTCCAATTTCCCCTGTCAAATTTTAGGCCATGGAATCCCACCTGATTCCATTTCTCTGAACATTCTGAAATCTGCTTTTCAAATTCTAGGGGAATATGTTTGGGTTTCCTCTCCTGATTCATTATAAACTCTAAGATGGAGTGACCATTTCCCCCCCAATGTTCCTATCATTTCTACTTCAACAGCCAATCCTTCCGTGTTGGTCCAGAATGAGACGTAACAGAATAGTTCCCTTGGTTGTTTTTTTTACCTTTGGAATAATAAAATTATCACTAAAGGAAGTAAAAAACTTATTAGCTCTTCTGCTTTTGACAGAAGAAGCTACATATATTCAAACAGTTTCTGTACAGGCCTCCATGCCACATTTGTGATGTCCTTCCTGAACATCGCATCAATTTTGTCCTCCTATTCAAGGGGTCTATAACATACTCCCTCCTCAAGAATATAATTTCAATTTTTCTTCACCACTCTATCATGATTCCCCATTCAATTTCTAGATTTCCTCACAAGTAAATCTTCTCAAAACACACTGCTATACCACTGACCCTTTCTGTTGCTTTTTAAAAAATAAGTTATAACCTTCCATATCCATATTCTAGCCTCTAGTTCCCTCCCGCCAAGTTATCCTATGAGCTCTAATTTAATTTCTCACATTAGGATAGTTAATTCACTTTATTATCTAAACTTTGTGCTTCTGAGTAAAGGTACATTTGAGACCATGAGTTTTACTGCTGGTTCTCTTTTTGTATGTTGTGTTCAGTGATTTACTGGTCCTCTCTACTGATTCTTTCTCTATAACAGATTTTTTTTGTGTATATTTGGGCTTTTTTCTCCCCTACCCATCAATTTCAGTTTAAAATACTTTTAATCTGATTTGCAAAACTGTTCCTTCTTGAGCCAACTTTAACTCAGAGCAAATGAGGGCAGAGTTCTTAAGCAACACAAACTGAAACAGGCAATCTATAGCTTTAGACATGGATTTATTTGCAAGTTCCTGGCTAAGAGTCTAGTTATTAAATACACAAGAAAAATAAATCTTGATCCTTCCATTCCCCACAGAAAGATTTGGAAGCAAAAGACTAGGAATAGCGATATTGGGGATCAAGGCCCACGGCTGGCATTAAATGTTATATGGTTATAGTTGCTTCGGGCAAAGGCATTTGACTCCCCTCAGTCTTCCCTTAAGTGATGTGTTCACAAAGATTGTGGAAAGACAGGAGCTACTGTGACACCAGACCTCTGCTGCTATTCCATCCTCATGGATGCTCCTGTCCATGGCCTGTGCATTCTCTCTGATCTTGGCCTCCCTTTTTCACTGCACTCCCACTTTTGGGCTTTGCAATATGCCAATCATGATCACCCTGACACAAAGATAAACAAAGGCTCATGGATCATGTTACACAAATAAGCTGTTCAATAAAATTACCTCTTCCTAATATTTTCCCAAGACCACGTTAACTTCCATAGCTTCAGAAATCTCAACAGTCAGGCAAAGATTCTATCTTTCGGCTATGCTGAATAAAGCAGAGGTTTTTAAGATTTGCTTCTTCTCCCTTTAAGACACGTACACTTCGAAGCAACAACAGATTAAATAAAGGCAAAGAACTAACTAGGATGCGTAAGGGAGAAAAAGCTGCTAACGGTCAGGAATCGTCACTGAGTGAGGAGGCATGGGAATCAGGGCACCCAGTTCTATGACTGGGCTCAGGCAAGACGCTTCGCTCGATGGTAATCACACCTGCCTGGAAAAATGAAAATAAGTATAGCACATTGCCTTCTTAAGAGAAAAGATGTTCTGTACACCTAAAAGCTGTTTCTTAAATGGGAAAAACAGTACTGGTACCGTAGTCCTAAAGGTATCATGAAAGCATTAAAGCTGTTACGGTGAGTCAGAAACTTTCTCTACTTGACCATGGATTCTGCCTCTAATGAGGTGCCAAGGGATATGCTATATGAGTCATGATTGTCCTTCCTAATGTCGACTACGAAATTTAGGGATAAGCTCTAGGTGGTGCAATGGATAAGGCACTAGGCCTGCAATCAGGAAAATCTGAGTTCGAGTTCAGCCTCAGACACTTACTAGCTGTGTGACCCTGAGCAGTCACATAATCCTGTGTGCCTCAGTTTCCCCATCTGTAAAATGGGAATGATAATTATAGCACCTGCCTCCCCTAGGGTGGTTGTGAAGATTATGTGATGACACATATGGTACTTTGCAAACTTTAAAGTGCTATATACGTGTCACTATCATTACTAATAAAACACGGCTATTTCCTCCCAAAAGTCCATTACAATAAAATTACTATCTCATGTTTATATAGTATTTTAAGGTTTGCTCAAAACCCCATGTGCAAGTCTTATTCCCATTATATGGATGAGGAAATCCATGCTCAGACACGTCAAGTTACTTGTCGCGGAGTCAAAATTTGAACTCAAACCCTCTGACTCCAAGATTAGGGGGCGCTCTTTTTGCTACTATTTGTTATTTTTAAAAAGTAACAATTGTTTTCCTGAAATTATTGATGTTTTCAACCTCTATCTGGTAAAATTCTGTCAGTCAAGAGCTGGTTCCCTTTTATCTATACATCTGCCCTTTGAATAACTTGAATACAGAAACCCTCACTTCTTCTGAGACCCCTTATCGAGTCACCTCACTCCCTTGGAATATACCCAAGAGCCAGGAAGAAAACCCCAAAGACCTTTATGCAGCCAAAAGATAGGCTACAAAACTCATGCACAGACAGATATCTGACTCGGGAGAGCCCTCCAGACCCTCATTCAGAACCACTTTACTTTTATCCGGGTTCACTAACCACAAAGGATTAGAAGCAACCCTTTAGAATGAGATGGAGATGCAAGGGAGAGACACTGAACAAGCAAGAAGCGACAGCAGACAATGAGTCATACACACAAAAACTACTATAGGTTAGTCCCTATAGTAGCCGCAGGAACTGAAGACATTAGCATTCTCACCTCAATAGCCACTGTATTAAAGAAGATTACAAAGGACATTCAAAATGATGTCCAAACCCCTAATGAAAAAGGTTAAATCTTCAGCACAATACATTTAAGGCAGGAAATTCTTCAACTGTTTTGAAAAGGTTTCCATGAGAAATTATTAAAAATAAAGATGTTTGGGTAGGTAAAGGTCCATTTCAGTTATCTGGAAATTTCACTTATGTGGAATGACTCATTTCTTTCGATGTTGATTAATGAAGGGCTGCTGTATTTTGCTCTGGTCTGGTCTAACTTTCCCTTAGAGCAACAATTCTTCTGGCCCTGAAATGAGTTATGTTTGTTTCAGGAGGCTAGCCTTGGTTCTATCAGCATGACAAATGGCTTGTGGTTTGGAGGGCACTAATTATTTAAAGGTTAGCTATCCATGGGAGCAGTAGCACATACAGGTGGAGGGGAGGTGGGGGGGGGGGGGCGGGAAGATAAGTCACCTGAGTTACATGACCATAGAGCTAGAGCTAGAAGACTTCTCAGACATTACTTATTCCAGTCTCTTCATTGAGGAGTCACCTGAAAAGGCCTTCAAGCATGTTGCACTGGTATGACCCTGGCCTCTGCAACTGTGCCCAAACTTGGGCCATCCCAAAACAGACAAGATAAAGTAAGAAGTGTCTTTCAGACCCAGACTGAAGATTCTACCATTGACTGAATATTAAGGGACATGCTGGCAGGTGGAGACAGTAAATCAGCTGAGAAAACCCCATCCTTCAGTTAACTAACCATTTATCAAGCCCACACTGCTTTGTTCTGGGGTACAAAGTCAAAACAGAAGTCTCTACCCTCAAGGAGCTTACATATATAGTGGAAGGAAACAATGCATAGATCAGTTAAATATAAAAAGGAGTACTAAAAACTGCAGATAAAGAAAGGACTCTTATAGGGTGACTTGAGCTAGGTCCCAAGAAGCAGAGGTGAGGAAGGACAACATTCTAAGTATGGGGAGGCGGGGGCAACCTAAGCAAAGGCACAAAAATGGGAGATGGAACATATGGAGAAAAACAAGTAGGCTAGTTGCCTGAGGTGTAGACTGAAGGTGTGTATTCAGCCTTCAAAGACAGGCTGGGGTCAGATTTTGAAGGGCTTTAAACACCAATATGAAGAAGATGTATTTTATCTTAAAAGCAATGAGGAGTTACTTAGAAGTTCTTGGTAAAGGGAATAGCACGGTCAGACCTATGCTTTAAGAATATCGATTTGGCAGACTGTGAGAGATGAACTGGATAGGGGACAGTAAGGATATAAGGAGATCAATTAGGAGGCTACTGCAGTTACTAAGGAGCAGGGACGCAAGAACATGACTCAGGGTAGTGGTGGTGTGAATGGAGAAAAGGAGACAGATCCAAAAGATGCAGAGGCAGAAGAGCTGGCAACCAACAGGAAAGGGTGTGTGGGAGAGAAAAGCCAAAGTGTGGAACTGGGTAAATGGAAGGGTAGTAATGAACAAATACATGCATGAAGAGAAACTTCAAATGGTAAATATACTTGATCAATTAAAGTACTGTGTTTACATTCTAATTAGGGGAGAAGAAACAAGTTCTGTATTGTTTTGATAGTCTGAAGACAGGAAAGAAAAGTGGAGGGTTGAAAACATACATTAAAAAAAAAAGGAAAACACACATGAGTTGGTATCATGAAGTGGAGATTAAAAAGAAAAAAAATGTAAAAATTATTGATCAGAGTAGGGGAAAGACAGCTGGGGCAATTCAAAGCCTAAGCAGAATGCTTCAATCACTAAGAAGGTGTAAGAGGATAAGATGTTGAGAAATACCCAACTAATAATCATAACCATGAACATTAATAGGATAAACTCACCCATAAAAGGGAAGATGACAGCAGTAACAAAGCAGAAGCCGAAAATATGTTATTTACAAGAAATATACTTGAAACAAACATTCAGAGAGAGTTAAAACAAGGAACTGGGAAGGAAGATATATTATGCCTCAGATGAACTAAAAAAAAAGCAGGGATCACAACAATTACCTTAGACAAGGCAACAGTAAAGAGATGCAGAGGGAAGCTACATTACACTTAAAGGCACCATAGACAGTGGAATAATATTATATATATATATATATATATATATATATATATATGTACACACACATACATATACACACACACACACACATATGTGTGTCTGTGTGCACGCTAAACGGCAAAGCATTTAAGAACCTAAAGGAAAAATTAAATGAATTAAAGAGATAAATAGATAGTGAAACTATAATACCTGGGTATGTCAATGAACCCCTTTTAGATCTAGACAACTCTAACAAAAATATAAAGAAGTTAAGGATCTGAAGAGAATTTTAGAAAAACTAGTTACGAAGAGTCTCTGGCAATTACTGAATACGAAGAGAAAGGTATATACAAATTTTGTAGCTGTGCATGATACCGTAACAAAAACTGACCACGTGCTAGGGTAAAAATCTCTCATAAACAAATGCAGAAAAACAAAAATATTGAACACACCCTTTACTAACCAAAATAAAATATAAATAATATTCAATAAAGGGTATTTAAAGAAAGGAGCCATAATTGGAGACTAAGGTAAAGCAGAAACAAAACAAAAACATTAATTTCATGAAATAAATGAAAATGAGACAATATATCAAAACTTTTTAGATGTGCCAAAGCAGTCCTAGTGGGAATTTTTATCTCTAAACATTTTCATCAACAAAGGAAAGCACAAACCAATAAAGTGGGAATAAACAAATTTTTTTAGAAACTCAGAAAAACAGCACATAAAAAAGCTAAACACCAAATATAAAGTCTAGAAATTAAAAAAGGTATCAACAAAATTGGAAGCAAAAAACCCACCTTCAATTAATAAATGAAACTAGTACCTTTATCAAATAGATAAATCATGAGGGAGGCTAATTTTAAAGGGAAACGAAATTGCTAGCATCAAAAATTTAAAATTAAGAATTCACAGCAAATGAAGATGAAATAAAAGAAGTTATTGTAAATTATTTTGTCTAATTATATGGCAACACAAATTATAACTTAAATGAAATGGATAAATATTTATAAAAATAAAAATACCCAGATTAACAGAATAAGAAATATAAATTTAAATAAACCAATCTCAGAAAAATAAACTGAACAAGCCATAAATTCCTAAATAGACCAAAATAGATTTTCAAGTGAAGTGTATCAAATATGGAAAGAATAATTAATTTTTATACTACACTGTCTGCAAAAACAGGAAGAGATTCTACTAAATTCCTCCAATGAAATGACTAGACTCTTGATGTCTAAACTAAGGAAAGCTACAAAACAACGTCCTAAAAGAATATTAATGCAAAAATATTAAATAAAATGTTAGCAAAGAGGCCATAAGAACCAACATATTAAAAAGGTAATAAATTATTACAACATTGGAATTATATAAGGAATGATAATTATTGAAGGGGCTATGGCAAGTCAGGTGCACTGATGCATTGTTAGTGGAAAAGTATTTTGCATATAGCATTTTGCAGCTATACTCTAAAAGTCACTAAATTTGGACATACACCCCAAAGAGACCAAAGGCAGACAAAAAAGGTTAATGTCTACAAAAATATTTGTAGCAGTATTTCCTGCTGTAACAAAGAAATGGAAACAAGGTGGGTGCCCATTCATTAAGGAATGGCTGAACAAATTATTGTCTATAAATGTGATGGTATATCATCCTCTATAAGAAGAGAGGAAATTAATAAATTCAGAGAATTCTGGGAGGACCTGTATGAACTGATACAGAGTGAAGTAAGAATACGCAGAACAATTTATACAAGCACAACGTTGTAATGGAAAATGAACATGAAAGACCTAAGAACTATGACCCACAAATTGAACAATCAAAATACAGAGACTGATGATGATTTGTGGTGCCCCCCACCCAAACACTTCTTAGCAGAGGTGACTGACCAGAGGTAAAGAATGAGACACAAATTTTGAGGCAGGACCAATGTACAGATTTGTTTTGCATGACTATACTTATTTTTTATAAGGGAGGGCTTTTGAGGGAAGGGGAAGAGTTAGGATAGTGACTGATACTAAAAACAAATAGAAGAAACGAGCATCAATGAATTATTTTAAAAATGCAAAGTTAGCAAAAGTTCATTCACAAAAGGTGACACAGACAAGTTGGATAGTGTTGGAACTACTGTACTAAATTTAAAATACTAAAAAAATAACCCTAAGCTGTATACATAAATTGTGATATGTGTTTTCATATGCAGGCCCCTTATTTCTGTTGTTCTTTGCATATGGAAATGTTCATATTTGTTGATGTTGTCAAATTCATAACAATGAAAAGAAGAATTTTAAAGCAAATCCTAGAGCAGACAGAGGCTTGGTATTCACAGAGCAGTCAACTAAAGGTTCCCTGAAGGTAGTGAACAAACTGACTTAGGATTCAAACAAGCACTAAGTGCTAAACCCAGAAAGAGCTTACACTCTAGTGGAGGGAAAACATAGAAACAAATAGTAATTACAAATTAACCGAGGGGAGAGGATGTTGTCAGGTAAGAGCACTAACATTTGGAAGAACCAGAAAAAGTGTCATGTAGAGGTATGACACCCAAGCTGAGCCTTGAAGGAAGCTAGGGCTTCTAACAGGCAGAGAGGAGGGTATTTCAGGTATGGAGGAGAACCTATGCAAAAGGACAAGCACAAGATGGACTGCTGCTGTGTTTGGGGAATGCCCCCAGAAGTTGATCGCTTTAAGAAGAGATCCTAGCACACAAATATGGTACTAATACCCAAACCAGGTAGAGTTAAAACAGAGAAAGAAAATTATAGACCAATTTCTCTAATGAATATTGATGCAAAAATTTTAAATAAAATATTAGCAAAAAGATTGCAGCAACTCATTACGAGAATAATACACTATGACCAGGTAGGATTTATTCCAGGAATGCAAGGCTGGTTCAATATTAGGAAAACTATTAGCATAATTGACCATATCAACAACAAAACTAGCAGAAACCATATGATCATCTCAATAGACGCAGAAAAAGCCTCTGACAAAGTACAACACCCATTCCTATTAAAAACACTAGAAAGCATAGGAATAAGTGGAACCTTCCTCAGAATTATAAATAGCATCTACCTAAAACCATCAACAAGCATTATTTGTAATGGGGATAAACTAGATGCATTCCCAATAAGATCAGGGGTGAAACAAGGATGTCCATTATCACCCCTATTATTCAATTTGGTACTAGAAACATTAGCTGTAGCAATAAGAGAAGAAAAAGAAATTGAAGGAATTAGAATAGGAAAAGAAGAAACTAAATTATCACTTTTTGCAGATGATATGATGATTTATTTAGAGAATCCTAGAGAATCAAGTAAAAAACTACTTGAAATAATAAACAACTTTAGCAAAGTTGCAGGATATAAAATAAACCCACATAAATCCTCAGCATTCCTATACATTACTGACAAAGCCCAACAGCAAGAGATAGAAAGAGAAATTACATTCAAAGTTACTGAAGGCACTATAAAATATTTGGGAGTCTATTTGCCAAGACAAACCCAGGGCCTATATGAACATAACTATGAAACACTTTTCACGCGAATAAAATCAGATCTAAATAAATGGAGAAATATCAGTTGCTCATGGTTAGGCCGAGCTAATATAATAAAAATGACAATTCTACCTAAATTAATCTATCTATTCAGTGCCATACCAATCGAACTACCAAAAAAATTTTTTACTGAGCTGGACAAAATAATAACAAAATTCATTTGGAAAAACAAGAGGTCTAGAATATCTAGGATATTAATGAAAAGACATGCTAGAGATGGTGGCTTAGCCACACCAGATATTAAACTGTACTACACAGCAGCAGTCATCAAAACTGCCTGGTACTGGTTAAGAAACAGGGGTGTGGATCAGTGGAATAGGATAGGTACACAAGTAGGTGAAATCAACAAGTTTAGCAATCTACTCTTTGATAAACCCAAAGAGGCCAGTTTCTGGGCTAATAATTCACTATTTCACAAAAACTGTTGGGAAAATTGGAAAATGGTAGGGCAAAAACTGGGCATAGACCAATATCTTACACCATATACCAAAATAAAGTCAAAATGGGTTCATGATTTAGGAGTAAAAGTTGATACTCTAAGTAATTTGGGAAAGCAAGGAATAGTTTACTTATCAGATTTGTGGAAAAGTAAAGAATTCATGACCCAATAAGAGATAGAGAGCATTACAAAATGCAAAATGGATAATTTTGATTATGTCAAATTGAAATGTTTTTGTACAAAAAAAGCCAATGCAACAAGAATTAGGAGGGAAGCAGAAAATTGGGAGAAAATCTTTGCAACTAGTATCTCTGATAAAGGCCTCATCTCTAAAATATACAGGGAGCTGAGCCAAATATATAGGAATACAAGCCATTCCCCAATTGAGAAATGGTCAAAGGATATGAACAGGCAGTTTTCAGAGGAAGAAATTAAAGCTATCTACAGGCATATGAAAAAATGCTCTGGATCGCTGCTGATTAGAGAAATGCAAATCAAAACAACTCTTAGATACCACATCTCTCCTGTCAGATTGGCTAAAATAACAAATCAGGAGAATGATAAATGCTGGAAAGGATGTGGGGAAATTGGAACATTGTTGCATTGCTGGTGGAGTTGTGAGCTGATCCAGCCATTTTGGAGGGCGGTTTGGAACTATGCCCAAAGGGCTATAGAAATGTTCATACCCTTTGACCCAGCAATACCACTTCTAGGGTTGTATCCCAAAGAAATCACGCAAGCGGGAAAAGGACCCATATGTACAAGAATATTTATAGCAGCTCTCTTTGTGGTAGCCAAGAATTGGAAATCAAAGGGATGCCCATCAATTGGGGAATGGCTGAACAAGCTGTGGTATATGAAGGTGATGGAATACTATTGTGCCATAAGAAATGGGGATGATGCAGACTTCCTAACAACCCGGAAAAACCTACACGACATAATGCTGAGTGAGCGGAGCAGAGCCAGGAGAACATTGTGCACAGCCACAGATATATGGATTCCGTGAGGACCAACCCTGACATACTGCGCTTTTCTCAGCAACCTAAGGGGCAAGGACAACTCCAGGGGACTCACGATGGAGAATGCTATCTTCATCGAGACAAAGAACTGAGAAGTTTGAATACAGACTGAGGCACACTACATGCTCGCCTTTTCTGCTTCTCTTTTGTTTTTGTTTTTGAGGTTTTTTTTTTTTTTGGTTCTGTTTCTTCTTTCTCATGATTCATTCCATTGGTCAAAATTCTTCTCCACGACTTGACTAGTGCATAAATTAATTCAATGCGAAGTTATACATGACAGTTATATGAGACTTCATGCCGTCTTGGGGAGGGAGGGGGGAGGGAGGGGAGAAAAACTGGAACTCAAAACTTTGTAGAACCGTGTGTGGTAAACTAAAAATAAATAAAGAAATTTATTAAAAAAAAAAGAAGAGATCCTAGCAAACATTTAGTATTCCTCATTTTCCAGCAAGCAGGCCAATTTGGCTGGGGATATTTACCACATCACATGAGATATTTCATCAAATGCTTCAATAAAATCTATGAATGTTATATATATAGTATTTCCTTGATCTACTAGTTTAGTAACTCTACAAAAAAAGGAGGAAGTAAAGTTAGTCTGGCGTGGCCTACTTTTTTTTTTCATGTAACAGTATTTTATTTTTTTCCCAGGTACATGTAAGGATAGTTTTCACCATTCGTTTTTGTAAGATTTTAAGTCCCAGATTTTTTTCCCTCTCTCCCCCTTCCCCAAGACGGCATGCAATATGACATAAGCTATACATGCACAGTCACATTAAACACGTTTCCACATTAGTCATGCTGTGAAAGCAGAATAAGAACAAAAGGGAAAAACCATGAGAAAGAAAAAACCAAAGAGAGAAAACAATACGCTTTGATCTGCATTCAGATTCCATAGTTCTTTCTTTGGATGTGGATAACATTTTCCATTATGAGTCTTTTGGAATTGTCTCAGATCATTGTATTGCTGAGAAGAGCTAAGTCTAGCATAGTTGATCATTGCACAATGTTGCTGTTACTATGTACAATAGTCTCCTGATTCTGTTCACTTCACTCAGCATCAGTTCATGTAAGACTTTCCAGGTTTTTTCTGAAGTCTGCCTGCCCATCATTTCTTATGGAGCAATAGTATTCCATTATATTCACATACCACAACTTGTTTGGTCATTCCCCAATTGATGGGCATCCCCACAATTTCCAATTCTTTGCATGGCCTGCTTTTGATGAAACCATGTTGGCTCTTAGTGAACACACTTTCTTTGCCAAATGTTCCCTAACCATCTCTCTAATAATCTATTCTAGAGTTTTGCCAGGAATTGAAGTCAAATTCACTGGCCTATAGTTTGCAGAAACCATTCCCCTCCCTTTTTTGCAAAATTGATACATTTGCCTTCTCCAAACCTGTGATATAGCTTTCCCATTTCTTCACACTTTTCAAATAATACATCAACAATGGTTCACTAAATATGCTGCTTTCGAGATTCCCTTTCTATTTTTGGTGGCACTCCCATTTCTGGCTTCAGTGATATGTCACTGAAGTGACACCAAAAGGCTTGAGGTCCATGTTTGCTCATACTCTGTCACTCCCATTTTACCTACTTTTCTTTCTTCTCCTTTTTCCTCTTCTCCATTCTTTCCTTCCTCCAGGTCTGTACCTGGGTTTTTTAAGGTTATCCACACTGCTCACAAGTGAGCTGTTTTTAGCTCTGTTTGGGAAAGAAAAGCTTCTCTAACATTCCAGGAAGAAGGGGCAGCCAGTGAGAAGGCGAGGACATGGGAGATGAGTGTCATGTAGGTCTGTCTGTAGGAGCCCAGTCTGGCTGAACTTCAGATCGCATGAAAAAGAGTGACATGTGACAAGGGTGGAAAGGTAGCATGTGGCAAGGCCACGAAAGACTTTAAATGCCAATCATATACACCTGCCCCATGAAGTTGATAGCTTTAAGAAGAGATATTAGCAAACATTTAGTATTCCTCATTTTCCAGAGGAGGAAACTGAAGCCCAGAAAACTTAAGGTAATACGGAGTTTATTGAAAAGAGGGTCAGACCTACAGGAAACTCACTTTGGCAACACTGTAGAGACTGGAATGGGGTAGGAAAAGACTTGAGGGAGGGAGACCAACTAATACACTACAGCAATAGTCTAGGTCAGAGATGAATTAGGACCTGAATTAGGGTCGTGGTTGTGTGAATATAGTGAGGGGGATATACACATGAAGTACTGGGGAGACAGAACCCACAAGATGTGTCAAGTGAAGGAATATGTAGTGTGAGTGTGAATGAGAGTGAGGAGCTGAAACTAACAGAGGCAGCTAGGTGGTGCAGTGGACAGAATGAAGAACTCTGAGTCAGGAAGACTTGAGTTCAAATCTGGCCCCAGACCCTTACTAACTGTGTGATCCTGGGCAGGTCACTTAACTTCTGTCAGTTTCAGTTTCCTCATCTATAAAAAGGGAATAATAATAGCGCCTTCCTCCTCCCAGAGTTGTTAAAAGGATAAAATGAGGTAATATATATAAAGTTCTTTGTAAAGTTTAAAGCACAATGTAAATACTAGCTATTGCTATCACCATCACCATCACCTCCACCATCACCTCCATCACCATCATCACCATCATCACCATCATCATCACCATCATCACCATCACCACCATCACCTCCATCACCTCCACCATCACCTCCATCACCATCATCACCATCATCACCACCACCAGCACCATCATCACCATCATCGTCACCATCACCTCCATCACCACATCACCATCATAATCACCATCACCACCGTCACCTCCATCACCATCATCACCATCATCATCACCATCACCACCATCACCTCCATCACTATCATCATCACCATCACCACCATCACCTCCATCACCACCACCACCATCACCACCGTCACCACCATCACCTCCATCACCATCACCACCACCATCACCACCACCACCACCACCACCACCATCACCATCATATCAAGTTTGAGAACCTAGGTGACTGGAAGCATGGTAAAGCTCCATCAAAAACAGGGAAATTTGGAAAAGGGGTACATTTTGGAAGAAAAGATAATGAGTTCTGTTTTGTACATACTGAATTTGAGATGCCTATAGGACATCTAGTAGTTTGACTATCTTATAAAAAGATCGTTATGCGTAACTGGAACTCAGGAGAGAGATGAAGAGCAGATATACAGATCTGGAAGTTATTTACATAGAGATGAGAGTTAAACCCATGAGAGCTGATGAGTTCATAAACAGAACTCCATGGAAGCAAAACTTGTAGGGCCATGTGTCTAGTAGATAATGTAAGGATTTCTTTTAGGTATGAGTTGCACTAGATGGCCCCTGAGGTTCCTTCCAACTCTGAAATTCTGTGATTCTATGAAGTGGAAAACATAGTGACTGGAACAGTATCTTTTCTAGCTCTAAAACTTTCATAAGACAAATGATAATAGGATGCCCTAGAATCTTAACATTGACCTTTTCCCACAGTAATGGCAAAGATAACTTTCTACTCACTAAACCGTATTTGGATCAGAGCCAAAAGAAAGCACTCTGAAGGGAAAAGGGGTAGGAATTCCCATCTACTATACAGGAAGAGTAAAGAGCTAGACACAGTTTCAATTCAATTAAGGGCCTCTTGTATGCAAGTAAAAAACAGAAACTGTAGTAAATTTGGTACAAAAATGGAAGGTGAGAGTGTTCCCTGGGGTTTACTCTAATGCCATGAAGGCTGATTTGATCTACTGATTCATTCAGACTGATCTTTCCTCCCCAGCAACAGAAAAAATCAAATGGCTCCTCCTCAGACCCAGGGAAAACTAACCAAAAAGGAAGAATGGTCCCTTCCAGTGTTCTTAGCAGAGAACACCCTCTGTTCCTCCCCTGGTATACTCCCAGGTTTTCTTCCTCCTATCCATCAGGGAAGCAGCAGCTGTAGCTGTGGCACTTAACCTCCCCTTGAACTGCTATGTCCCTGACATAGTCACACAAGTTATGCCTGTGTCTGCCAGGCTCTTTCACACATAGGAACAAAGAATATCTGGCCCTTCAGAAACACATGCCAAGGAAGGTAGGCAGGCAGAGGGAAAAAAGAATTAAAGTTGTAAGGAGAGGGGCAAGGGTGGAATGCCTTAGAGAACACACTGGTAGCACTTCATCTTTGGTTACCCAGCAACACGCAACAACAACCCTGCCCATCACCCTCTGGCCCAGAGATCTGAGGTTTGGCTTGGACCAAGCCTATGTAAATATAGAGATGCCTCCCAGTAACAAATCCTCAGGGGGAAAAAAAGCTCCTTTGGACAGAAAAACGAATGGAAGGAAGCCGGGTCACTTCTGCTTCAGAGTGCTGGCAGCTGGAGGGAAGGCAACAGCAGGACTTCAATGACCTGGTCACCTGGGAACAGGAGAAGAGCCATGAGGGTCACAGCCCCATAAGCCAGGCAGAATGCCCCATCCTGCTCCATAAACCCAAGGGATTGTATTAGGAACTACCATCTAGAAAGAAAGGCAGGAAGGGAATCTGTCATCAGGTATGGTAGGTATGAGATAAAGAAGCCTTCCTATATTGTTTCTAACTCAGGTGAGTAAGTTTATAACAACGAAGCATTGTCCCTGGAACCCAACTTCATCACAAGAAGAATGAACCCCAAGAATCATCCAGTTAGTCAGGATTCCTGACTTCATAATCAAATTAACTGGTAATCCAGTCAGTCACTTGACAGCCAATACTAACTCCTGGCCAGTCTGAAGCAGGCATCTCTGCTGTTCAGTCACATACACAATACAAGATGCCCACCTTGCAAGAGAATCGAGCTGTTTTGCAGAGGCACAGAGTTTGGGGGGCGGGGACTGCTGAACATAAGAAAAGGGTGGTAAAACAGAGAGCACTAGATTTGGATATGAATTCCAACCTTAGCTCAGCCACTTACTATTTAAGTGAACTTAGGTAAGTCGTTTAACCTCTAAGGCCCTCAATTTCTCCCTCTATAAAATGAGGGAGTTAAGCTAGATGACATTTGAGGTCCATTCCAACTCTGTGTCTATCAATAGACATTTATTAAATGCCTACTATTTATCCTATGGATAATCTACAAGTGGGGAGAATAACATCACCACCTTACATTTCTGTAGTACTTAATAAAACTTAATAGTTCTTCATAAAGGGTTTCCATGTACATTATCTCACTGGATCCTCACAAGAGCTGAGTGAAGCAGGTCAAGGAGATTTTCCCCATTTAACAGACGTGGAAGCCAAAGCTTCAAGAGAATAAGTGCCTTGCTTTATAACCACAGGACTGGTGAGTAGAAGAGGAAGAACCAGAACCAGTGTCCTTCCTAGATCTAAGGAGGTTAGCGCAGAGATATCTAGTACAATCCCCTCATTTTACAGATGAGCAAACAGAGACCTAGAGATAAGAAGGGATTTGTCCAAAGTCAGAGAATCGACCATTTACTAAGCATCTAATGTGTAGCGGACACTAAAGACACAAAAAGCCAAATTTAAATAGCTCTTGTCATTGATGAACTTACAACCTAGCAAGGGCAGAAAACACAAACATGAAATATATATATATATATATATATATATAGATATAGATATAGATATAGATATAGATATATAGATATATGTATGTATGTATGTAAGATATTTTTTTTTGCTAGCGGCTCTGGGGATCAAGAAAGGTTTCATGTAGAAGGTGGTACTTGAGCAAGGTCTAAAAGGAAGCTAGAGAATCTAAGACACAGCACGCTTTCCAGGAAGGAGGAACAGCCAGTACTGGAAGATGGAGTGCCACGTGGGAAGTGCAGCAGGAGGGCCAGCCTGGATGGACTACAGCGTGCATGAAAGGGATTAATGTATGAAACAACTGGATGGTTGGTGACCAGAATGTAACCACCTTTCAGCATCAAAAAGAAGAGCTTATATTTGATTCTAGAGATAAAAGGGAGCCATTGAGGTTTATTGAGTAGAGGGCTTACACGGTTATGAGAAGAGAATGGATTCAAGTAGAGAGAGATCTGAGACAGGGAGACCAATTAGGAGGCTATAGTCCAGGTAATAAGTGAGGAGAGCCTAAAGTGGTCACTATATGGAAGACAGGATGGGATACATATGAGAAAGAAGGTATAGAACTAATTGGATATGTGGGGTGAGAATGAGAGGTCCAGGATGACACCAAGGTTGGGAGCATATAAAAACGGGAGGATTACAGTATCCTCAGTTAAAAAGGAAGTTTTAAAGAGTGTTAGGCTGGGTGGGGAGAGTGGAAGGGGAGGAGACAGTGAGTTGTTTTGGACATGTTGAGTTTCAGAGGCCACGAAACTAGTGACAGAGCTAGAACTAATGGTGGGCTCGTCTGGTTTCCAGTCCTCTGTGCTTTCACTACACTGGGCCTGAGCAAGGTGTAAGACAATCTCCTTGAATCTGGAAAAGTCAGAGGCCACAAAAAAGAAAAGATCATTTGAATCAGCGATGTCGAATTCAATTAGGAATTGATCCCTACTGACTAAATTAACATTATCTATGCTGTATTTATTTTTATTTATTTTATTAAACATCACCCAATTACATCTTAATCTGGTTTACGTGCTAGTCTGAGAGTTTGATACAACCGATTCATTTCACTTAAATCCCAAGGTCCCAACTTTCTTTCCTTATCATTACACAAAAATCTCATTCCTCCCCCACACCTTGTGTATCATGCTAATACCACCCTATTCAGTGGTTATCTGTTTGCTAATGCTCTCTGGAGGCTCTGTAAGGAGCAACGGTCTAACTGAATCTGTACAGTGTCAAGAGCAGCATATTAATCAAGATACTGCTATGGACATTGCCTTGAAACACCAATGAGGGCTATCTTTCACAGATTAGGGTAGTGACTACATTTACACAGCAGAACACACTCACCTGGATAGGAATCATCGGCACTGAAGAGGCCTTCCAAAACATGCACGAAATCAGGATCTTCAGCAGTAAGGGTACTAAGTCACCACTAGCACATGTATAAAAACTGAATAACACCACCTGTCCCCTAGCCTTGGCCCTGTTGAAGCAGGGTACAAGGGGAGGAAAATCTCTTAGCTTGGAGCACAGGAACTCGGCATAATTGTTCAAAGCAACAATAAAAAACTTATAACATCTTAGTAAAGCTGTCTCAGACACACAGGAGCTATTACAGACTATTAAGGTGGGAAAATCAACCAGGTTGACATCTGACCTGTGTAAATCACTTTAACAAAGATACAATGAGCTCTGTCCTCCAGAGGCTGGCTTCTGGACACAGATGAGTGGCTGAGCTGAAATAAAAGAAAAAGTATTCCTGTGTGGCAGGCATGAAAGGGCTCCCTCCATGTAGTGTAAGAATTGTGATTAAAATAATGTGCTTGAAGGTTTAGAAAATGGTATATTTCATGTGTGAGTGCATGTATGGACCCCATTTGAATCACAAGCATCACTTCCATGACATAAAAGCGAGAAGGACTGGAGGTTTAGACTAACTGGTCACAAAGGAGACACAGTATTCTGACATTCTCTTTTTTGCTATCAAATTCTAATCAATGACTCTGGAGCCCTATGGAACTGCCTAGCAGCCAGGCTCAGACCCTGAGTTCAAACTGAAGACTAACAGTAACATTACTTGTTAAGTTTGGCTCAAGGCAGAAAAATTCTCCAATACCTGGGTCACCAAAATGAGCTAGAGGAGTTTCGTACAGCAGAAGCTGACCCAAAAACAGCTGCTACAATAAATCAAGATTGCATCATTTTCCAAAATCCCCTACACCGCTTTTAAAACCACCCTAGTTCTAAAAACTTTCCCTATGTTTCCCCTTCTGCACTTGGAATCACAAAATGCTTTCTTGAGAATGCTGGCCCAGAAGGAATACAAGAGGGTCAACCTCAAGTTTAAAATTTGCAGTTCAAAAGCCAATCTAAAAAAATTCCAACTATTTAGAAGCAACACGTCATTCATTTCATCCATACACACCCTAAATGAGCACACAACTAATACACACACACACCCTCGCCTCCCACCAAACAATCTCAGAGAAAAAAATGAGCTTTGAGGGCTCCCTCCTTCCAGTCCCTAGGGGCAGTCTCTTGTACATCCAGCTGTATAAAAGCTCAAAGTTTGGTAGGCTTGTCACCATCCATATAATAAAACCAGGACTGTGAGCCAGGATTATAATGCCAGCCAATTACACTGCCCTCTTAGCTTAGCTTTTGTTCTTGTTCAGATTCATTTGTGTGGCAGGACCCAAAGAATTTAGCAGCCCTGACCTAGAAAAGCCTTTGTGGTGAGTTAGAAGGCAGACCTGGAAATGACTTAAACAAGATACAAGTTGGTAATCAGGAACTAACAGAAATTAAATGGGACTTTCTAACTCCAAGTCAGAAAGAAGCCTGAGACAGAGACATTAATTCTGCTAACAGGTGATACCCTCAGCAGGAGGAAGCAAGTAGTTCAAAGACAGTCTCAACGACTATTGGCTCAAATTAACTGACTGGTTAGTTTCTGTTCCAAAAGAGCTTGGTCCTTAGAGGGAAAGACTCTTAAGAGTTCCCTTCAAGGAAAGAGATTGAGATTTTCTTTCATCCTAGTCAGGCTTTATGGGACCCTGCCTTTTTAAAAGAGGGCTCTGTGGGGTCAACTAATAGAAAGATGGTAACACTCACTCCTTGGTTTAGGGGGAAGAAAGAGCTTCTTTGCTGAGGATTTCAGCTGAAGTTTAGTAGAAAAAGAGAAGAAAGGAATAGTCAATGAGCAGTACCCAACAAAGAGCAGTAGATGTACAATGGTCAGGTGCTAAGTCTAACCTAGAGAAGTGACCAGAAGGAAACAGAGAGAAAGCATGAGCACAATGACATCAGCACAAGAGAGCAACGTCCCTACAACATTAGAGGCAACAATTATTCCTCTCTATGAGTCTTTGTCACATACGTTCTCTCCTCAAAGCTGCTCTAGATGTAAGAGTTCCCTATGTGTCCCCCTCCACATGATCCCTAAGAATGTCCACTCTTCCCATGAAGGGGTGTGTGCGTGCGTGTATTTGTGGAAGAGTGTGTCTCAATGTCATGGAAAGGAAGGTATATTCTATTGCTACCTTTCTTACTATGCTACTTCATAAATGCCTTTGTTTTGGGCTAACTGTGTTCTCTGACTAGGAAAAAGTAAATCAATTTCTCTATTCTCCAAAATCCTTGAGATCACTCCCTATTGCCCTCCTTTGTATCAGTCTCCTTGTCAAGGCCAACTCCTCAACATGTACCCTTGATCAAATTCCCTCCTGTCTTCTCCTTAAGATTGATTGCCTTTATAATCAATTCCTCTTCCCCAATCTTCAGTCTCTCCTTATCTATCAGTTCTTTCCCTAAGGTTTATAAACACCGCAAAGACTCTCCCATCTTCAAACCTTTGCTCCCCTCAAATTATCGTCCTCCATGTTTCATCCCTTTCATGACCAAACCAGAAAAGGCTACCTAGGCTCCTCACCTCCACTTCCTCTTCCTCTCACTTCTCAATCCTTTGCAATCTGTTTTCCCATCTCATCACTCAATTCAAACTACTCTCTGAAAAGCTGCCAATGGTCTTTTGACTAACACATCGAATGGCCTCATCCTTGTTGACCTCTCTTTGTGCTGGAAACCACCTTCTTTTCCTACGTACTCTCTCTCCTCTAGGTTTCTGTGACATCACTCGCTCTCTTCTGGTTCTTGCACCTCTCTGACCACTCCTTTTCAGTCACCTGTGCTAATTCATCACTTGTGTCATGCCTCCCCCTTGACCAGGGGTATATTGCAAACCTCTGTCCTAGGCCCTTTTCTCTCCTGTTTCTAAAGTCTTCCTTGGTGACATCAATGGCTCCCAGAAGTCTAATGATTATCTCTATAAGGATGACACCCAGATCTATATATTCTGCCCTAGTCTCTTCCGAGCTCTAGTACATCTCCAACTGCCTAGAGGATATTTCAGACAGGATAGGCATCTTATTCCCTAAACAAAATTCATTATTTTTTCCACAAAAACCACCATTCTTCCAAAGACTGTTGTGGCAGTTCATTCTTTTTTTTTTTCAAAGAGGAACAATGACATTATGGGTGATGTCTTGACTTGCATGTGAATTGGATGTTAGTCAGCCTCATTCTCTCTTCGAGAGTCATTAGAGTCCAGCGGCAGGACAAAAGTCAGGACAACTGGTAATGGCCCAGGATGCATCTCTGATGTCTGACCAGGCTCTGAGCACTCCACAGTGCCTGCTTCAGCCACCTTCATGGCCATTGGAACAATTTGTTCTCTTCTATCCATTCTGCTGGGGGAAGTCTTCACATGCTTGAGCAGACATCCCCCCACCCCCACACACAGTCTAGAGGCCTATCAGTTACCCTCAACCTGGTTTAGCCCACCTGCTGAAATGGTTTACTGGGGTGTGGTCACTGCACATGCTATAGCTTCTTGGAGCCACATACCTGATAGAGTGACTAGAGCTGACAAATAGGCAGTGTTCAGTCCTAGTAATCCTCCACCACTCTGCAGTAAGGGAGAAAGTATATTTCATTATCTGTTCCTTGAGATCTTTGCTGGTTTTTCAGTATGCATAGTTTGGCTTCCTTTTAGTGATCTTTTAAAATTTACAATGTTGTAGTCACTGTGTATATTGTTCTCTTGGTTTGGCTTATTTCATTCTGCATCAATTCATACCAATCTTTCCATATTTCCCTGGGTTCCTTACTTGTCATTTCTTACTGTATGATGGAATATTAATTCTATTACATTCATATACTGTTTTTCAACCATTCCTCAATTACTGGGGACCTGTGTTGTTTCTAGTTCCAATTCCTTTGATAAAAAGAATGCTGCTATAAAATTTTTGGTTCACTGTTTTGTTTTTGTCATAGACTTCCTTGAGGTATTGGCCTAGGAGAGCCATCTGGGCCAGAGGATATTGCCACATTTGTCACTTTTCTTGCAGAATTCCAAATTCAAATCCAGAATAATTAATTGACCCATAAAATAGTTCCACTTATAAAGGAACAATTTGATTTTCTTCCCATCCTCTTGTCTCTTTAACTGTGACCACTGTCATCTTTGTCAATTTGTCGGTCAACTACAGAGTTGTTTTAATCTTCCTTTCTACTGCTATTAGTGATTTGGAACATGTTTTCATGTTGTCATTTATAATTTGCAATTTTTTTTGAAAACTGTTCATGGAATGACTCCATGTATATTTTGCAATTAAGAGTTTTCACTATAATATCTGATGCAAATGTTTTTTCCCACTCTACTATCTCATTTCTCACTGTCTTTACTGGTTTATTCCTGCAAAAACTTTTTAATTTTTTGTATTCAAAATGGTCTATTTTTTATGATCTTCATGGTCCCTTGTTTGGCTAAGAATTTTTCCCTTAAAAGGAAGGGAAACTATTAGCATTAAAATTTAAAATATGCTAGAAAGCTGTAATCAACAAAACCATTTGATACTGGTTTGGTACACAGAAAAGCTGATCCGCGGAGCAGACTAGAGACACAAATCCAGGTGTCATTAAACAAACAGTAGTGTTTGATAAATCTGAGGGCTCTGACTACTGGAGTTTGGGAAACAGAAGACAAGCATGGCACAGAGGTGTGATATGATGAGCACAGGGAACTTAAATGTTTCAAACCTTTGATAGGAAACTTACTCTTTTCTGCCAAAAGCAGAGCAATTAATAAATTCCTGCCTTTCCTTACTGACCATTTCATCTTTCAAAAGGCGGAGAAACCCACAAAAATAAATCCTCTTCTGGATCTAAGTCTCACTAACAGGGAAGAACTGTTTGTTGGGTGGAAATGATGAAAATCCTGGGGGAAGTGACCACTCCTTTGTAGAGTGTGTGATAAAAGAGAGGAAATCTGTGCATGGTTGGACATGCACTACAGATTTTGAGAGATCAGACTTCAAATGGTTCAGAGCAAAGGCAGGTAGGACTCCCTGGGATAAAATACTTCAGGAGAAATCAACCCCGAAAGGACGGAAGACGAACAAAGGTGAAATTCTGAAGACATAAAGGTAAATAATTCCAAAGACAAAAAAAAGGAATTTGTCTGAAGAGACCCATATGATGTACAGGGAGTGCACCAACCAACTTACATTTTAAAAAGAAATACGCTGAAAATAGAAGCAATGTCAGGTTAAAGAGGACGACGATTAAAAAGATGGAATGTTCATCGTAAAATAACGTCTAGAATGCTAAAGCTCAGCATGAACTGAGGCTGGCAAAGGAAGTAAAATACAATAAGGACTTAAAAAAACTATATGGGGGAAGAAAAGGAGATCAAAGAAGGGATAGGACCCTCGCTTGGGATAGATGGGCATAGGGGGGCAGAGCTGAGATGGCAGAGTAAAGCAGGGACTCTTCCAAACACTTCCAAATACCCCTCCAAACAGCATTAAAATAATGCCTCAAAATGAATTTTGGAGTTGCAGAACCAACAAAAAGGATGGAGCAAAACAATTTTTCAGCCCTAGTCAACTTAGGAGGTTGAAAGCACAGGCCCTGACCCACAAGCAGGCCTTGAAGGCAGGTGAACTGGCAGCAGCGGCTTCCAGAACTCTCAGACCACAGATAGTAAAGGGGTCGGAAGGAGACCACAGAGGATTCTTTGCTGGTACTGGAAGCAGGACTCTCTTTCATTACCCATATATGGTTCCAGGTCTCAGTCTCAGGGCAAAGAGAGCACTAGCAGAAGCAGTGACCCTGGTCACAGTTCCAGGAAGTAAAAGAGAGTTTGTGGTCACTCACAGATCAGAGCATAGACCAGGAGAGCTGTGAATACACCTCTTCTTGGATCATACCACCTTGGAAGAACTGAAAACTTAAAGACTTGCTTCCTCCCACTCCCCCCACCCCAAACTAGCTCTGAAAATAGCAGCACGAAAAATGTGAAGCTTGGGACAGTGCCCTTTCCACCCTGGGAGCAGAATCCAACTTTAACATAAAGTTAAAAGTCAAGAAATTGGTTGGAAAAATGAGCAAACAAAAAAAAACTTTAACATAGATAGTTATTATGGTGACAAGGAAGATCACAGCACAAACTCAGAGGAAGACAACAAAATCAAAGCAGCTATATGCAAAGCCTCAAAGAAAAATGTAAATTGGTCTCAGGCCCCAAAAGATTTCTTAGAAGAACTCAAAAAAGATATTTAAATCAAATAAGAGATAGAGGAAAAATTTGGAAAGGAAATTAGAGTGATGCAAGAAAATCATGAAAAAAAATCAACAGATTGGCAAATAAGGCACAAAAAAAACCATAAGAAAATAACAACTTAAAAAACAGAATAGACCAAATGGTAAAAGATGTACAAAAATTCACTGAAGAAATGAACTCCTTAAAAAGTAGAATTGGGCAAGTAGAAGTTAATAACTCCACAAAATATCAAGAAACAAAATAAAGAGAATTTTTAAAAAAGAAGAAAATGGGAAATATTGGAAAAACAACTGACCTGGAAAATAAATCCCAGAAAGATAATCTAACAATTATTAGAAGCCACGATCAAAAAAAGAGTCAATATCTTCCAAGAATTTATCAAGGAAAACTGCCCTGATATCTTAGATCAGGGATGGAGAACCTGTGGCCTTGAGGCCACATGTGGCCCTCTAGGAACTTGGGTGTGGCTTTTTGACTGAATCCAAGTTTTACAGAACAAATCCTTTTATTAACAGGACTTGTTCCATGAAATTTGGATTCAGTCAAAGGGCAGCATTTGAGGACCTAGAAGGCCACAGGTTCCCCAACCCTGTCCTGAACCAGAGGGTAAATTAGAATTTGAAAGAACCCCACTGATCACCTCCTGAAAGAGATCCCAAAATGAAAACACCCAGGAATATTATGACCAAATTCCAGAGCTCCCATTTCAAGGAGAAAATATCACAAGCAGCCACAAAGAAAACAATTCAAATATTGTAGAACCATTTTCAGGATAACCCAAGACTTAACATCTTCTATATTAAAGAATCAGAGAGCTTGGAATATGATATTCTGGAGGGCAAAGAAGCTTGGATTACAACCAAGAATCACTTACCCAGCAAACCTGAGTATAATCCTTTAGGGGAAAAAATGAGTATTCAATGAAATAGAGGACTTTCAGGCATTCCTGATGAAAAGCCCAGAGCTGAAAAGAAAATTTTACTTTCAAATACAAAACTCAAGAATCACACAGATTTACAATCTTGGGGTTAACTTCTAATTCTTCCTTTCTCTTATGCTATCCATCTGATCAGTTGCCAAATCTTCTCAGTTCTACCTCCACAGCATTTCCTGCACCTACCACCACCCAAGTTCAGGTTCTCATTACCTACAATCTGAAATAAGACATAAATGCCTCTGTATGACATTTAAAGCTATTCTCAAACTATCTTTCCACTGAGGGGATGTCCAACAATTGGGGAATGGCTGAACAAGTTGTGGTATATGATTGGAATATAATATTATTGTGCTTTAAGACACGATGAGCAGGACGAATTCAGAAACACCTGGATAGACTTACAAAAACTGATGTAAAATGAAGTGAGCAGAACCAGGTGAACTTTCTACGTAGTAACAGCAATACCATATGATGATCAACTGTGAATGTCAATAAAATTTGTAAAAGGCCTCTGAAAAAAATGATTCAAACTTAAATGGAGATTAATTCAATTCTAAAGAATTGGTGGGTCAATGAACAGATTACAGGGAAAAAAGGGTTATTTCACTAAAGAAAACAACAACAATGAAACATCATAAGTTATATTTTTAAACATTTTCTTTAACAAAGAATAGAAAGAACAGATTAATAGATTAAGCACACAGATAAAACTAAAAAGCAACAAAGCAAAAAACCTCAATCAAACTTATAAAAATAACAATTCTGAAAAAGAAAATGATGACAAATATAGAAGAAAAAAACTATCCCTATTAAAATGATGAATAAAACCAGGAGATGTTTTGACAAAGGAAAAAATATGAATTAAAACAGATGTCATCTAATCTCATCAAAAAGGTAGAAAGCAAAATTGCCAATATCAAAAGTGAAGAACTCACCATGACAATCATACTGGCTAGCATTTATATAGCGCTTTATGATCTACAAAGCACTCTACAATTATTATCTCATTTTATCCTCATACCTTGGGAGGTAGATGTGGTTATTATCCCCATTTTACAGATGGGGAAACTAAAGCAGACAGAGGTTAAGTGGCTTTCCCAAGGATATACAGTTAGTGTATAAAACTGGATTTGATCTCAGATTTTCCCAACTCCAGATTGAGTACTCTAACCACTGAATCATCTAGTTGAAGAAACAAAGAAAAGTATAAGAAACATTTGCCAAATCATATATTAGCAAAAATAATTTAAATAAATTATGTTTAAAAAATATAAACAAATTAGAGCAAGTAATAGAGAATTTAAATAATGACATCTCAGTAAAAGAAACTGAACAAGCCATAAATAAACTACCAAAGGTAAATAACTCAGGACCAGATGAATTTAAAAGTGGATTCTCTCAAACATTCAAAGACGATTAACTCAAACTTTATATAAGCTGTTTGCAAAAATAGGGAAAAAAGGAATCCCACCAAACTCCTTCTATGAGACAAATATGGTCCTGATACCTAAACCAGGGAGAGGCAAAGAAAAAAAAAGACTATAGACTCATATCTCTAATGAATATCAATGTAATAATAGCAAATAAATGTCAGCAAAGAGGATATAACAAAATATTAAAAAGTTATCTACTATGAGCAGGTTAGATTTCTACAAGGAGGACAGGGTGATTCAGTATTAGAAAAACTATAAACAGATCATATTAAAAGAAAAATAACAAAAATCCCCCGATGTCAATAGATGCAGAAAAAGAATGTCAAGGGAAATTAGGTACCACAATAAAGCTCCAAATAGATACGTGAACCAGTTATAAAAGGCTTTATAAAAAATTGTAGGAGATACCTTGAAAGAGGGAAATGACCCATATGAAAAAATATTTATAGTACTACTTTTTGTTACAACAAAATAACCCAAAAACAAATTGGGTAATGGCTGAGTAATTGCTGTATATGAATAACAATGTTATGTCATAAGAAATTATTAAAAAGATTTAGAGAAATTTGGGAAGACTTGTACAAACTGATGCAGATGAATTAAGGAGAACCAGAAGGACTATTCATACAATGTCCCCAGTATACAGAAGAAAATGACCAATCGCTACTCCAGAAAACTGATGAGGAAACATGCCTGCCTCTCATCTCTTGGTAGGAAAGTGATGGATTGTAAATACAGAACTAGACATATACTTGTTAAAATGAAGGGCTTTTGTGGGGGGCGGGTAAGGTTAAGAGGAGTGTAAGTCATAGGATACCCAAAAAAGAAAAAAGATTAACAATAAAACATTTTTAAAATAACACAGTTTGGGAGGAAATACAGACAGGCACGACAGTGTTGGTAATATAACACTGAATTTAATATACATTTTGGAAAATAAGCTACATGTAGTAGATTCACTATTTCACATATAATCCCCATGCTCTGGCCTTCTTTGTATATATTTTGAAATATTCATGTTGATTTTCTACTTCAAAAAAATATTTTTTAAATAAAGAAAAACAGTGTTCAGAGAAAAGGGAGACGCTAGTTCTGCTATTATCTACTCTGGTGAGACCACATCTAAAATACTTTGCTTGAATGCTGAATTTTATTAAGGGCAGTGACAAACTAGGCAGAGTCCATAAGAACTGACCAAGGTGGTAAGAGGACAAAAGAACATGTCATAAAAGAGTCAGCTGAAGTGACTCAGAGTGCTTAACCCGAGGAAGAAGATACAGGGGACACATGACTGTGTTTTCTTCAAATATTTAAAGGGCAATCAAGTTGAAGCATCATTAGATTTTTTTTCTGCTTTACTCCAAGGAGTAAAAATTAAGATGGATAGCTGACGTTGAAAAAATATTTTCAGAAGGTTCAATTTAAGACAAACCTCTCTACTAATTAGAGTTATCCCAAAGTGGAAGACAATAGGTACCCCATTACTAAAAATCAGTGAAGGTTTTCAAGCAAAGTTTGGGCGACCACTTGTCAGGTAGGTTACAGAAGCGATTACTGTACATGAGAGCCTCTGGGGTCTCTTCTCATTCTGACTTGGGCAAAGTTCTGAGGCCATCAGAGGCTGCCAAGAGCTTAGGAAAAAGGATGATTCTTGCCACAACGTTCTGGTCCAAAAGAATACTGCTATTCAAAATTCAAAAAAGGTAGTATCCCCAATGCAGCTCAGAAAACATGCTATGTTACCATCTGAAAGCACAAACTGCTGCAGAGAGCCTAACAGAGCTACCTGTGAAAGCTATCCACATTCAGAGAAAGAACTGATGGAGTCTAAATGCAGATGGAAGCATACTATTTTTCACTTTATTTTTTTCCATGGCTTTTTTTTTGTTTTGTTTCTTCTTTCACAACATCACTAACAGGGAAACGTTTTACATGATTGCACATATATAACTATATCAAATTACTTACCATCTTAAGGAGTGAGGAGGTGAGAGGAGGGAAAGAATCTAGAGCCAAATTTTATTTTAAAAATATGAATGTTAAAAATTCTCTTTACCTGTAATTGGGAAAAAAATATCATTTTTTAAAAAGGAGAGAAAAATGCCCAGAGCTGAGGGGAAAAAAACGAACCAAACCAGAACTAGCTGCTAGAAAAGGAATGGTTGGCAGGCATCTATATGCCTCTTTTAGGTGGCAGACGCTTGGTAAGTACTTGTTTCACTGAATCTTTCCTAACAACAGAGCATTGTGGATTTGACTTCCTTTAACCAGTTTATATGATGCGCTATTCCAAGAGTACCTTCCTGCCTCCAACAGGAAAGGAAAGGTGACGGTTTTTTATTCCCTACGCTTGGCTCCTTCCTTCTTGATTTCCCCTCATGATGTTGTGGCTGTGCTCTCACAGCATATTCAGAAGGAAATGATTGTACATAGTTCTTCAGGGAACCTACCATACATGGTTGGCTCAGATACTAAGGCAGTTAAATAAATGGAATTTCTTCTATGTTTGCAGATACTATGCTTAAAGAAATAAAAAACAACTGAATTACTTAAGCAGCTCCTAAAATGCTACAGGAGCATGTGATTCTATGTTTATAAACATGGCCAGAACTAATAAATACATTTGAGGAATTGTCATATTACAGTTCTAGACATGAAATCAATCAAGAATTAAGTGCTTACTACTATGTGCCAGGTGCTGGGGATACAAAGGCAAAAGTGAAATGGTCTCTTTCAAGGAGTTTACACTCTAATGAGGGAGAGATTATTAGAGAATATGTATCTATAGGCATCTACAAGACATTGATCACATACAAACCAATGTGAGATAAGCTTTCAGGGAAAGACACTATAAACTGGGGGGACCAAGAGTTTCATGCAGCTTTCCCCCAAGATGGCGCCGAAAGTGAAGAAGGAAGCCTTTGTCCCCTCCCAAGACAGAAGCCAAGTCCAAGGCCTTGAAGGCCAAGAAAGCGGCGTCGAAGGGCGTCCACGGCCACAAAAAGAAGATCCAAACATCCCCCACCTTTCAGTGACCCAAGACATTGAGACTCCAAAGGCAGCCCAAATACCCTAGAAAAGTACCCCTCGGAGAAACAAGCTGGATCACGATGCCATCATTAAGTTCCTCTTGACCACTGAGTCTTCTCTGAAGAAGACTGAGGACAACAACACCCTAGTCTTCATTGTGGACGTCAAGGCCAACAAGCATCAGGTCAAGCAGGTGGTAGAGAAGCTGCATGACATTGATGTGGCCAAAGTCAACACGCCGATCCGGCCTGATGGAGAGAAGAAGGCCTATGTCCAACTTGCTCCAGACCACGATGCTTTAGATGTTGCCAATAAAATTGGAATTATCTAAACTGTGTCCAGCCACCCCACTCCACCTACAATAAAAAAGTTTTCCAGTAAAAAAAAAAGTTTTGTGCATAAGATGTCACTGTGTCAAGAAGAGATCCAGGAATTCCAGGAGGCTGAGGTATGCAGGGAGAACATTCCCGGTACGGATGGAGGGAGGAAAAGGAGTCAAAGGTGCAGAGAGGAAGAGCAGAGCATCATGTGTAAGGAGCAGCAAGTAGGCCAGTATGCCCAGACCACAGACAGCATTTAAGGGAGTGATGTACTGAGTAGCCTGGAAAGGTAGAGAGAAGATTAAAATTGATCCTACATCACTTCTTTATTGATACTATTTACAAGTAATTGATTTTGCCCTGTAACTGCTTAAGTCATGGTTCTCTGTCTCTGAACTTAGTGCAGAGTTTGACTGGCCTGTAATGGGCTCAGTTTAAAAATCTAGCTCTCCTGCCTCAAGGAATTTAACTGACCTTGGAGAATGTGTGAGAAATCAAAGGAGTTTGGGCCTAATATCCTTATTCCATCAAACTATCCTTCCAGGATGTCTGGTTTGCCGTCCAAAAGTGTGGGCCACTAATCAAACAATTGTTCTGTCGTTTTTCAGTCATGTCCGACTCTTCATGACCCCATTTGGGGTTTTCTTGGCAAAGATACTGGAGTGGTTTGCCATTTCCTTCTCCAGCTCATTTTACAGTAAGTGTCCAAGTCCAAATTTGAAGTCAGGAAGATCAGTCTTCCTGACCTTAGACCCAGCATTCTATCCACAGAGCCATCTAGATGCCTGCCTCAAAGAGCACTTCTTAGTCTCATGCGAGAAAAAGGGGAAGTCATTGCTAGCCTCCATTACCAAACTTCCAACCAGTCACGTTGTTCTCTGTGCTTCAACTGTACAACCAATCATGTTGCTCTTAATTCTGGGATATCATCTGTCTTCCTGCTCTTTGTTCTATACCCCCCAAAACCCTAGATGGAACTGTCCTCTTACTCAGGGTCTTTGGCATTAATGGAGGCAAACCATCAACCCATTTGTTGACAGGCAGCATGCCCCTTCTAATAAATATTATCTTGCTCAGAGATCTGCCTCAGTTTTCTCTTCTGTTAAAATCCAACTGCCACAGCAAGAAGGGGCCAGGTTGTGACATTTTAAATGAAGAGTTTATATTTGGTAGTAGAAGCAACAAGGAGCCACTGGAGTTTACTGAGTGGGTGTGGGTACGTGTGTGAGACATAGTCACAGCTGTACTTTAGGAAAATCACAAAGCAAAGAGATTGAATTAAGTTTTTTTATTCTAAAATGAAATTTTTTTATAAAAAATTTTTCATTTCTCACCTTTTCTTTACTATCTTGCTTGATAATCTCACTTGCTTCCATAGATGCAACTATCATTTTTTTTGGATTAGATTCTCAAATCTATTTGTCCTGTCCTAATATCTCTCCTGAGCTCAAGTCTCCAATCACCAACTACATCTTGGACACTTTCAATTGGACGTCCCATAGACATCTCAAATTCAACATGTCCAAAGCAGAACTTACTAACTTTTCCCCCAAAACTTCACCTCTTCCAAACTCTCCTATTATTGTCAAGGGCACCAATATCCTCCCAGTCACCCAGGCTCACAATCTCAGTGTCATACTTAATTTGTGTCTCACAGTCAACCCACATGTCCATTCTTTCACCAAGTCTTGCCGTTTCTCCTCTCACAACACCTGTCCTAAATACTGCCGCTATCTTCCCTCCTCTAACACATCGCACTCTGGCCTACTGCGATAGCCTTCTGATTGGTCTCCCTGCCTCTCTGCACAGATCTAATCGTGTCACCATCCTATTACTCAAATTCCAATAGCTCACCATTGCCTCAAGGGTCAAATACAAAATCCTCTTTGGTTTTTAAATACCTTTGCAACCTGGCCCTTCCCCACCTTTCCACTTTCTTAAACTTGATTCCCCTCCATGTACTCACGTCAAATGACAGTGGTCTTGCTGCTCCTCCCACGTGACACTCATCTCCTGTCCCCTGTGCCTGAGATGCTCTCCCTCCTCATCTCCATCTCCTCACTCCCTTGGCTTCCTTCAAGACTCAGCACAAATCCCATCTCCCACAAGAGTCCTTTCTTGGTCCCTCCCACTGGTAGAGCACCCCTCTGAGATTACCTTCCACCTACTTTGTATAGACCTCCTACAACTTCTTGCACGTTGTTTCTCCCATTAAAGTGTGAGCTCCTTGAGGGAAGAGATCATATTTTTTCCTTTCTTTGTATCCTCAGCACTTAATATGGTACCTGGCACACAATGAAGGCTTAATAAATACTTGGTACTGCTGATGATGATGGTGACAATAATTGAATGATTTCATGTGAGCGCTACTTAACGAGGATGCCGGATGTGAGGGTTTTCTATAATCTAATGACAAATACAGCACGTACATTTAAGATTTCATAATGTGCCAAAGAAACAATGAAACAAACAGTATGACAGACCCCAACTATTAGTACTAGGTCTCCAAGATGGTGAAAAGAGAAAGTGTATTCTGCAAAGACACGACGAGAAAGTGGCACACATTTATCCATCTCTCACCAGAGACTAAAATACAGGTCAGAACACATTAGAGCCCAAAGAAACATGATAGAGGGCATCTTGCTATGATTATCTCATCTTGAATTCGTGAGCTTGCTTTTGTGTTTAAATGAGAAAAGAAGTTTTTGGTAACTGAAGCTAATTTTGATCAGCTTGAATGGAGAAGAGGTAATGTGCCTGACTACAGTTAGAAGCCAACACAAACAAAAACATCTGCAGATGTATGAGCAGTAGATTCAGTACAGGTCATTGACACCAACACATATCAGCACCTATGCACGCAACTACCATCACTATGCAAACGCCTGCCAAAGCTCCACATCTAACCCTCCTTTCTACTGTGACCTCCAGTTCTGCATTTCTAAATGTCAGTTATACACATCAAGATGAATGTTCCACAGGCGTCTCAAAACTCAACGTGTCCAAAACAGAACTAATTTTCTTCCCCCCAAACCTGTCCTTTTTCGTAACTCCCTTGTTTCTGTTAAGGGTACCATCATTTTTCCAGTCACTCAAGTTCACAGCCTAGGAGTCATTCTGGAGTCTCCACTCTCCTTCATCCCTCACACCCAGTTCTTTGCCAAGTCAGTCCACTGAAAAACCTTGCTGACTCTACTTCTCCAACATCTTTCACATTCATCTCCACTTATACCACAACCATCCTTGCTAAGGAATGAAAGAAAAGCGCTTAGTAAATGCCAGACGCCGTACTAACTGCTGAGGATACAAGTATAAACAAGACAGTCTCCGCCCTTAAGAAGCTTACATTCAGAGGGAAAAAGGGAGGAGGGGTATGTATGTGCACTTGAATGCTCTGGAAATGGCCAGGACGTGACACCGGTTCTAGGCAAGATAAGGCAAAAAAGCTCAGGCATCAGAGCCCAAGGTTTCAGAGACATAATCTGATTTCTGATGGAAGGGGGAAGACTAGAATACAAGCGGCATGGTTTAAAATGGCCAGCCAGTTCAAGCCAGTATCATGTTTCATCCGGGCTCCTGAAATAGGCTCCCTGGTCTTCCTACTTCTAATTTCTCTCTCTTCTAATCCATCTTTCATACAGCTAAACTGATAGTCTCAAAACACTGGGACAAGATACAAACTCCTCTGTTTGGCATTAAAAGCATGTCACAATCTAATTCCAGTCTTATTTTTTTCCAAGATGGCACATACTGCTCTCCTTCACGTTTACTACTGCTGTTCATTATCAATGACGTTCCATTGACCACCTCCGTACCTTTGCTATATCCCCTATCTCCTTCATCTCTTGGAAGCTCTAGCTCCTTTTCAAGCTTCAGCTCAAGTGCCGCTTTATATTTATTTTACATGTTATTTTTATTTACTTATCTGTAAAGGTGGTCTACCCCCTCAGTTAGAGGGCAGGAAATATCTTGTTTTTATGTTTGCATACCTAGTGAGCAGCATAAAATCAGGCACATAAGAGGTCCCTGAAAAATGTTGGCAGACTTATTGCTCTTCATAGCATCCTTTTCTGCCTCCTTTCTTATTAGGGTCCTGGAGCAAACATCACTATGATGTATGCTTTGCCAACAATAATATAATTTTAAAAGTTTAAATATTTTGTTTTTAAAAAGGCCCTTCTGGAGGGCATCACAGTATTTTCTTGTTTTGGGAAAGATTCCTAATGATCTCACAAAAAGTCAATCTAATAAGGTATCATGGGTTATGCTGTCAAAAGATTCCACTGAAATGACTAAAGAAGTTGTGGTGTATGATTGTGATGAAATACTACTGTGCTATAAGAAATGAGGAGGATACGTTCAGAAAAAACTAGAAAAACTTACATGAACTGATGCAAAGTGAAGCGAGCAGAACCAGGAGAACACTGTATGCAGTAATGGCAATACTGTACAATGAACAACAGTGAATGACTTAGCTATCCTCAGCAATACAATGACCTAAGAAAATTCTGAAGGACTAATTATGAAAAATGCTATCCACCTCCAGAGGAAGAACTGATGGGAGTCTGACTGCAGATTGAAACATACTATTTTAAACTTTTTTTCTTAATGTTTTTTTTTTGGAAGGTCTGTGTTTTCTTTTGTGACATGACTAATAGGTTTTGCATGATTACACATGTATTATAACCTATATAAAATTGCTTGCCTTCTCAATGAGGGGGGAGGTATGGAAAGAATTTGGAACTAATTTTTTTTAATGAATGTTAGAATTTTTTTACATGTAATTGGAAAAAATATTTGAAGGAAAATAAATGAATGATTCTATTTTGAGATCTTGAGAATTGGTTCCCTGAAATAGTGACCAGAAATTGCCCTAGAATCAGACATGCATCAGAGCTAGGGGGTTTTGGCAGCATTTTTTCTCTTTTTAAATGACCACACTGAGATTCCTATAACTCATATTGCAACACAATGTCTGAGGAACCTAACTCAGAGGCCCAAGGATAGCTTTGCTCTCTTACCTTACCTCATACCCTTGATATCCCTCTTATACTCACAAGGAAAATGGGCAACACAAGAATTCTAAAACCCCAGGCAAATGAAAATGTGGTCAAGAAAGGGAAGTCCCCAAAGTTTCCCATCTCCTGACCAGAGGCAGCTTTTTTAAATTAAAAAAAAACCTGGGGTTTTTCCAAGATGGCAAGGAAAATGTAAACAGAGTCAGACTCTGCCTAGACTGAAAAGAAGTCATGACTTTGCATCCAGCGACAGGTATTCCCCAGAAACAAACAAAATCACAAAATCCCCTCATCAGTTTCAAAAAAAAAAGTCTTAAAAGTCAACAGCACAACTGCCCTAAAGAAATGAAAAGTCGCCCCCACTGGATGAGAGATCCATGGGCATGGTACACTGCATATATTTTCGGAATTTTTTGATATACTGACCAGTTTTGTTGATTTTTTTCCCTCTTTTTCCTTTTCTTTTAAAAATATTATTGTTATATGATATGGCTCTCTGGAAGGGGGGAGAAGGAAGAAAAGTACCAGAAGAAACTTTTGTGACTTATAAACAAAAGATAGCAATAAAAGTTTATTGAAAGAAAAAGTTAATAGCAGGCATTACTAAAAGATTCATGGCTTAGACTGAACTTCACCATACCCCAGGTTGGGTGATCTTCTGTCTTTTTGTCCTCTGTAATCCACCAGTATAAAGGGTATCCTGAGTTAAGCAATTAGAAACCATGATTTTAATTCTTCTCTGGGGTAAGATATACTCAACAGATATGTCTGATTGGACAACATATTTCACACATACACCACATAGCTCCCCACCCCACTCTAATTACTTTTAACAAACAAAACGGCCTCCTAGCTGGTCTTCTTGCCTCCAGTCTTGCCATTTTCATGCCATCCTAAAAATCAGTTCCAGCTTAAACACCCAGAATCACTGTTCTAATCATATCACACCCCCCCAAATATTCCATAATCTTCCACGGCCTACAGAATATAGTCCAAACTCCTTAGCTGGGCTCCACCCTACCTTTCCAGTCTTATCTAAAGCTACTCCTTACATGCACCCTTGATTACAGTCAAATTAGACTCCTCAGGACTGTCTAAACATGCCTTGTCCTCTCCAGTCTTCACATGTTAGCTCATGCCACTCCCTATGCTGAGGGTATTTCCCCTCTGAATAACAACATAGCAATGTAGGACTTTCTTGACATTTTTCCTTTAATTTCTTGTACTGTAGTTTATCAGTCTAAGTACCTGTTCACTGTGAGCTCCTGAGGGGGGGAAAATCCCTCTGTCTTACTTTATGTCTCCTATAGTAATGAGAAAAAAGATAGTTAACATTTTAGATTTAGAGCTGGAAGGGACCTAGGAGGTCCTCTAGCAACACTCATTCCACCCTTAGGAAACTGAAGCTACAGTAAGTGCTTAATGTCTGCTAAAATGGGAATGGACAAAGGAACCTGAAGGTGATGTATAGTGATTTATAAGCTGTTCATATTAAGTTATATAACAGCTAACACTTATATAGTAGCTACTATGTGCCATGCTTTTACAAATATAATTTCATTTAATCCTTACAACAACCCCGGGAGGTAGATGCTATTGTTATAATCTTTACTTTACAGATGGAGAAAACTGAGACTGAAAGAGGTTAAGTGACTCATCCAGGGTCACACTGCTAGTAAGTGGATGAGGATAAATTTGAACTCAGGTCTTCCTGACTCAAGGCCTGGTACTCCATCCACTGTGCCACGTAGTTGCCCCAAGTTACATCCTTTATCATAAGAAATTTTGAACGTACGCTCATATTCCTTTTTGTGACGTACATAATAAAACTAATTTTAGATGTGAACCAAGAAGAATAAACAAATATTGGGCACTGAATGAATGACTTCTGGGGCTCTTCTCAAGCCTCTATTCTGCCAAAAACCTTTCATCATCTTTGCCTGATAAGACCTTGACGGTGACCCTGTCACACTGCAGACAATCCAAAGGAGTTTATGTTCATCTATTTGCAGCTAAATGAAAGATGACTCTTTGATTCCGTCTCCTGATATGGCCACTCACCTAAGGGCTGCCCCAGGATGAAGGGTGGCTTCTGTCTAGAAAATGAGTTTCTCTACCATTTCCTGAGCAATTATAACAGATTAGGCAATTGCTTAGACACGCAGAAAAATTCTGTATCTAAGAATTCTCTAAACAAAACTGTAGTTAGAAAGAAACTTTAGGTGTTTTTGAAAGTTCCTTTTTCTTTTTTTTTTTTTTGAGGGGCAAGAAATATCTCACGAAAACTGATTCAGCAGTTCGAGTTCTAAAGTAAGAAATCGTATTCTGTGATTGAGATGTTAAAGTCAATCATGAAAACCTGAAAGAAAAGGGTTGTGTCTTCTGTTAGGCAGTCCTGAAATAAATCTTTCAACTGCTTCACTCTCTTTCAGCTTCTGTGGAGTTAGAAACTATCCATACCGAACCAGAAGGTAATTCTCTAGATTGTGCCATTCTCCAAAATCCGGCCAGAGTAAGATATCTTATCAACCCTTCAAAACCAGCTTTTCCATTAAGTCTTTCCTCATTCTATTTGGGTCTCATGTGGTCCAAGGAAGCAAGCACCTTGTATATCTCTTACTTATAATTTTGTGTTTCAATTATAGATCATATCCCCACACTGAACAGTAAGCTCCCTAAAGCAAGAAATTGCCTAATTTGTTTTTGTTATTCTCCCATGTGTTTTGTAGCATGGTGGCTAAGCACCGGGCTTGAAATTAGGAAGACTGATCTTTATGAGTTCAAATCTGGTCTCAGACACTTACTAGCTGGGCAAATCACTTAACTCTGCCTCAGTTCCTCATTTGTAAAATGAGTTGAAGGAAATGGCAAATCACTCTAGTGTCTTTTTGCCAAGAAAACCCCAAAGAGATCACAAAGAGTCAGACGTAACTGAAAAACAACTAACGACAAAACACTCTTACTGCTCGGAACTTAGGATATCTACTATTAATGTCATTTATGGTTACCTCCGCATCTTGAACATTTAGAAATTGTGAAAGACACAATTTGATGAACTCAATTTAATGACTAAGGGCCATACATAGGACTTTAGAAGTCAGAGCTTTTTTACCTGCTATATTTCTCTTTAAGATAGAGAGAAAGAAAAAAATGAGTAAGGGTGCTTTTGAGGGAAGAGAAGGGGGAGAGGTGAAAGAAAAGGAAAGAATAACAAAACTATGGCAGGAGTAGGAAGAACAGTGAGAAGAAGTGGAAGAAGGAAATAACACATCTGCTTCATCACACTGGGGTATACAGTGATGGGTACCAGTCTGATTTTGCATTCAACTAAAAAAATATCTGAAAGTTTTAGTGGCCAGCAAACTAAGTGCTACTTAACAGCCAAAAAAGGCTAATGTGGTCCTGGATACACTGAAAGCCAGAACATCCAGGAAAAAAAGGATGGGCTATTCTGCCCTGGTCAGGACACATCTGGAGTGCTGTGACACTTTGCCTTGGTTGGGACACATCTGGAGTGCTGTGACATTCTGCCCTGGTTGGGACACATCTGGAGTGCTATGTTTAGTTCTTAGCACCACATCTGAAGGATGATGATAAGCTGGAAAATGTTGAAAGTAAAATGACCAAGGTTGTAAAGGGCCAGATCATGCCACCTGGGGCTTGCTGAAGCAACTGGGAGAGAAGTCCCAGAGAAAAATAAGAATTGTCTTCAAATATCTGAATGGCTGTCATAGATAAGAGGGATTAAACTTGTCCTGCTTCACTCCAGAGGGCAGAACTAGGACCAGGAGGAAATAAGAGAGAGGCAAATTAGGCTCAAAGTAAGAAATATCTCCTTACTATTAGAGCTATTCAAAAGTAGAATCCACTTATCTCAATGGCAGTCTTCAAGTAAGGCTTTGGGATACTGTAGAAGAGGGAGGTGTCTTCTTATCTCTTTTTTGAGACTAAGCTTGTTCTTTGTAGTATGGTGACGCTAATTTTCCATTTTTGTGGTTGTGGTTATCAGGTGGACGTTGTATTTACTGTTTCCTTGGCTTCCTTTACTTGATTTTTCATCAGTTCATTTCAGTCTTTCCCTGCTTCTTCAACAAATTCACATTTGTTGTTTCTTGCAGCTGTGCCTGTAAGAAATATTATATTCATTTGCCACAATTTGTTTAGTCATTCCCCAATTGATGGGTATCCTTGTTTCTAGTTCTTTGCTATCCTAAAAGGGTTTCTATAAATATTTTTGTGTACTGCATATGGACCTCTTCCTTTTATAAAGGACCTCTATGCCATGGATAAGTTCTGTGTTCAGGCACAACTATGATGCCATAAGAATAATATTGTGCTCTGGTTCATACATTTGTACAAGACTCTAGATGTCAAAGGCAATACTGCAATAAATAATGTTAAAAGTTTGCAACTACAGCTTGTCTAACCAGAGTTCTACAAGGACAAACTTTATGACCTAAACTAGAAACCTTGTAGTTTAAGAATTAAACAAACAGGGGCAGCTAGGTGGCGCAGTGAGTAGAGCGCCGGCCCTATCGTCAGGAGGATCTGAGTTCAAATCCAACCTCAGACACTGGACACACTTACTAGCTGTGTGACCTAAGGCAAGTCACTTAACCCCAATTGTCCTGCCTTTCCCCCTCCAAAAAAAAAGAATTAATCAAATCCTAGCAAGGATTTCACGCACCCTGGTGGATCCTCTCTTGCACATGGTAAAACTGACAGAGCTACGGTTACTGCTCCGAACTTAGGGTATCTATTATTAATATCATTTATGGTTACCCCCTCATCCCAGACACTTAGAAATCGTGAAGAACGCAAGCCTTTGTACAGCATTTAACCAAATGACATCAGAAATCCTATGTAAAGCAGGAGTGGTGAGGAGTTGGAGGCGATGGTTGGAGTATGAGGCTGTTCTCAATAACCCCCTGGGCAGCCCAGGATCTTCCAAGCGCTGACACTGAGGCGAACCCCAACCAAGAGGACTCACTGGTTTGGGTCCTGAAGTTGAACTCTTCGTTGAATTCTTCACTTAACCATTTCTAGAAATCTTTAATCTTTCACCCAAACATTTTCAATATTATTCAACACTTATTTTTCCCCGGACTGCAGCTGAGCACATCTCACCAAGTCCAGATGGGATCAAACCCTGACCCACGTCATTCTATTAGAAACTGGGAGAAACAGAGTTGAAAATCACTACAAAAATAATGCTTCTACTTTCACACTCTTCCTGCACAAAGCAAAGGAAAGTGATCTTGATAAAGTGTGAATCACCACTATTCTTGAGGATCGTGGTCAAAGAAAGAAATATACTAACAAGCCCCCTGGCTCTCTCCCTTTTAGCACTCATGTACAAGGCAGAACCAGCTATGCAGTTATTCACATATATCTGATATAGACTGCAGCTGCTTTGTAAGTCTGGATAAAATATCAGTTCTCTTTGAACACCATCACCAAAGAATAATGCTAAGGATGAAATTGGGGTAGGAGTTTCTGTTGTCATTACCAATTCTATTTAATGTGCCCTGCACTGAATACTGATCTCCTCTGGCAATATTCAGCTACAAGGGCCACCATCAGCCTCTACAAGTTCTATAGAGAAACCCTGGGGTTCCTCAAACAAATACAGAGAAATACTGACCAAGTCTCTCTCAGCAATTGCTACCATCAGTTTCAGACACTTGGCCCTTAAATCTTAGGAAAAAATTTCTAAATACCCAAGTAAACGTGAGAAATGTACCAAAGAAATGCCAGGGCTGGCTACCAGCCAGAAGGTGAACACACCTGGCCATGCACAGTAGCCAGCAGACATCTAGGATCTTCTTTCCCTTTATCATGGGGTGGGTGTAGTGAGGCTCACTGGCCAAACTCCAAGAAATGAGAGTTCCAAAGAAACTGGCTTCAGCTTTGATGACTCAAAGCTTTACCTCCTTCCAAAGGTGAACCAGTTCTGCCAGCTCATCCTGGCTTTGGGCTTGGAATCTACAAGCTGAATTTGCCACCTGGTTCTTTCCTGAAAACTCCTGACTTACTGGAAGTAATAAACTGAGAAACAACCCTTATCCTGCCTAAGGGATACTTAAGGACACGTTCTTCTTAATATTTAACCCCATGGTTTGAAATAAGAGACTCTGGCCTCCTAGTCACTGCAGTTACTGATGCTGCACCTGATAATCAAGGGCAGGTCTGATTCTCTGGAGTCACATGATCTACCTTAGACAATGAAGGTGTCAGGGGCCACCTTCTGCCAAGGGGTCTAAGAAGTGAACATCTGGTAACATGAATCTAGAAAAGGGTGTGCTTCCGATTGGGTTCAGTTTCTGGACAATTGAGAATCTTCTCTAGGATTAGCTACCAAAATCTTTAGGATTGCTTCTATTTTGGCCTTATAGACATAAACACCATTAGAATTTTCATTCCACACGTGCCAAGGAAATGTCACATGGAGAAATATTAGGATGAAGAATGAGCCAATATTTCCCTAAACTGTCACCCATACCTACAGAGGCAAGCTATGTTTAACACATAAGGATAGGCAATTTCAAATAACCTACATTTGAATTTGCATGCATGTAAGTCATAAACTCAGAGGAAAATTAATTCTCTTCTCTGTGGACCTTCTGACACCTTATCTGACTCATTCTTACTGCTAGAAGTCTTGAGATGACTGGTCAGTACTTGGAAGAGAGAACTGGACTGTCATGAATAAGCCACACATAAATGAGGAAGAATCATGATAAAACAGGGTAAGAGGTTTGAGACCCAGAAGGCAGAATCAAATCCTGAAGTCATTTTGAGAAAAGGAGACAAAGCACACAGGTTAAGGAGACTTGAGATCAGAAGTCACAAAGCCAGGTCATCATTGGGGATGATCTCCTTAGTTAAACGGCTGAGACAGGGAAAATTTAAACGTTTAAATCTTTAAAAGAGCCCTTTTCATATACAGCTGTGCCCAACCGGCAGAACCTTCTTAATATGGCTTACTGTTACCTGAATACAGATAAACCACAACTAATCACAAGTGGGGAAATATGAAAGTCTCCACAAGAAAATGTAATACTGACATGACTGTCTACATGGATATGAAAATCTGCTTTTTCAAAACAGATACATTAAAGAGTCACTAGAGACACTGCAAAATGATTGCCTGGTTTACAGAAAGATTTATTGCATGCTCTTTTTTGTAGTGAGACTGTTTAGTGCACAAAGAATGACTTACCAGAAAGCTGCTTTATATTATTTCAGGAACACAATTATTGAAAAAGGCAAAGTACACAATATAATGCGCACATGCAGAATCCTGCTTTTAAAACGTGCACTTGGTCCTTGGGGGCAGGTGCCTAGGGAATCTAGGAAGTCAAAGCTTTTCATAATAATAATAATAATAACCAACATTTATACAGAGCTTACTATGTGTCAGACACTGTGCTAAAACCTTTATATTATCTCATTTGATCCTTACAACAACTCTACGAGGCAGGTGCCATTATTATCCCCATTTGACAGATAAGAAAACAGGCAAATAGAGTTAAGTGACTTGCCCAGAGTCACGTAGCTAGTAAGTGTCCGAAGACAGATTTGAACTCAAGTCGTCCTAACTCCAGGAGTAGCCACTGTTCCAACTAGACATATTCTGACATACTCTGGTGTCCCCATCCTAAAAAAAACCTCCCTTTTGCCCTGTAATCCCCTCCAATCATTCTCATCTCTCTTCTTGTTTTACTCTAAACTTCTAGAAAGAACCTTCTACACTCTGTCCACTCTCCTTAACTTTTAGAACTAGGCATTTGTCTCCCCTCTCCAAGGTCACTAATGATCTCTTAAGTGGCAAATCCAATGGCCCTTTCTCAGTCCTCATCCTATTTGACCTCTTTGCCACATCTGACAACCCCAATCATACCCCCTTCCTTTACACTGTCTCTTCCTGGCGTCTATCACATTGTTCTCTTGGTTCATGTAGCACCTGTATATGTTCCTTCTTGGTCTCCTTACCTGATTTACCTTTTTCCTACAGCATCCTAGACGTAGGTGTCCCTCAAAGCTCTATTCTAGGCCTTCTTTTCTTCCTCTAAAATATTCTCCCTGAGTAATCTCATCTACTCCCTTGGCTTCAATTATCATCTTTATGCAAAAGACAGCCAAATCTACGTATTTAATCCCAATCTCTCCCTAGAACTCCAAACCTGTATTTCCAATTTCCTTCTGGATATCTCCATCCAGATATTTTATTGGCATCTCAAATAAAATATGTAAAAAAGAAAAATTTCTCAAACCTCCTTTCAACTTCACAATACTACTTGGACACAGCTGATGTTTGCCCTTACTTTTCAAAAAAGAACTATGACATCGTGGGTGATGTCTGGACTCACATGTGAGCTGAAGTGAGGCAGAGTTGCACAAAGTCATCAGCCTCACTCTCTTCCAGAGTCATCAAAGTCCAATGGCAGGACAAAAGTCAAGACAAGTGGCAATGGCACAAGGTGTAGTAGATGACCTAAGCACTCTACAACATCTCCTTCATGGCCATTGGAACAAACTTTTCTCATCCACCCATTGCACCAGGGGGAGTCCTCTAATGCTTGGCGTAGATACCCCCCCTAACTCACCAAGTGGTTTGAGGCCCATCAGCTACCCTGAACCTGGTTTAGCCTGTCTGCCCAGATGGTTTACTGGGGTGAGGCTGCTACCCATGCCTGGCTTCAAACTGTGAAATTATCTTTGATTTTTCTCCTTTTCCATTATCCCCCTACAACCAGACTTGCCAAGTCCTTTCCATTCTATTTCTTATAATTTTTCTCAAATCTATCCCCTACTCTCTACTCATACTCTTTATCACCATATTTGCAGGCTGGTCTATGGCCATGGCTTCCTAACTATCTTCAGTGTCTCACCCTTTCAATTCATCCTTATGTTTATGTCCAACCATATCACTCCCTTGCTTAAAAACACCGAGTAGCTCTCTACTGACAAAATACAAGATGTTTGGTATGAAATGTAAGGGTTTTCACAACATATCAAATATACATTTGAAATCATAAAAATACATTTCCACATTGGCCATCTTGCAAAAAAAAAGCAAGAAAAATAAAGTGAAAAAAATTATACTTCAATTTGCATTCAAAATCCATCAGTTCTCTCTCTAGTGGGTAGTGTTTTTCGTCACAAGTCCTCTGAAATTGTCTTGGATCACCGTATCAATCAGAGCAGTCAAGTCTTTCAAAGTCAATCATCCTTACAGTAATTATAACAATTAACTGTTACTGCGTAATCTCTAGTTCTGTCATTTCACTTTTCATGAGTTCATATAGGTCTTGCCATATTTTTCTGAAACCATCCCTCTCATCATTTTTTTATAGTATAACAGTACTCCATCACAATCATATGCCACAACTTGTTCAGCTATTCTCCCATTGAGGAGCACTCCATCAACTTCCAATTCTTTCATACAATGAAATAAGCTGCTATAAATATTTTTGTACATATGGGTCCTTTTCCTTTTTCTTTGCTCTCTTTGGAGTACAGCCCTAGTCATGGTATTGCTGTGTCAAAAGGTATACACAGTTTTATAGCCCCTTGGGCATAGTTCCAGAATGGTTGGAGCAGTTCTCAATTCCACCAACAATTGTGTACCTATTTTCCCTCATCCCCTCCAGCATTTGTCATTTCTGACACGTGTGAGATGGTAGCTCAATGTTGTGTTAATTTTCATTTCTCTAATCAATAGTGATTTGGAGCATCTTTCATGTGACTACAGATAATCTAGCTTTGATTTCTTCTGCAAACTACTTGTTCATCTCCTTTGACCATTTATCAATTGGGGAATGGCTCTTATGTGGAAGCTGTTAAATCTTGTGTGATCCTGACTGTGGCTCCACAATAAGTGAATGGTTTCTTCTTGGCTGTTGGCAGTGTTTTCTCAATTTGGCTATAGTATTCCTGGGAATTTTCATTTTGGGATTCCTTTCAGGAATCAATAAGAGGTGGAGCCAAGATGGCAGAATAAAGGCAGGGACTCACCTGACCACTCCCAAATTCCCCTCTGAACAACTTTAAAATAATACTTCAAAACAAATTCTGGAATGGCAAAAGCAACAAAAGGACAAGGTGAAACAATATTCTTCCTCAAGACTAGTTAGAAGGTCAGCAGGAAAGGTCTGTCTCAGATGGGTAAGAAGGGAGCATAGTCATGCCCAGCAAGCCAACAGCAAGGCCCTGAGCCCTGGCACAAGCCAGCAGCAGGCCTTGGGGGTAATTGAATCTGCAGCAGTGACTTCTGGAGCTCTCAGTCCATAGACAGTAAAGGGGCCAGACAACTGGTCAGAAGTAGATTATAAAGGGACCTTTTACTGGTACTGGGTGCAGGTCTCTGCTGCATTGCCCATACTCTGTTCCTGGTCACAGTCCAGGGCAAGGAGGAATACTAGCATATTATAGCTCTCAGACACAGTAGAGTGGGAACTCTGGTAATCGTTCCAGGGCAGAGAAGAGTACTTGTGGTCACTGAAAGACCAGAGTACAGGCCAAGAGAGCAATGGTCACACCTTTCCTTATATCATACCACCTCAAAAGAGCTGAAAATTTACAGAGCCTCCCCCCACACTGCCCTCCCCAACTAGTTCTGAAACCAACAAAACAAAAAGCCTGAAGTATTGGATAGTGCCCTCACCACTCCAGGAGCAGAGCCCAACCTTAACATAAAGTTAAAAGTCAAGAAATAGGCAGAAAAAAAAATAAGCAAACAACACAAAAAGAACCTGACCATGGAAAGTCTCTATGGTAACAGGGAAGAGCAAAACACAAACTCAGAAGAGACAATATGTCAAAATGGTTACAGGCAAAGCTCTCCAAAGAAAAAATGTGAATTGGTCTCAGGCCCAAAAAGAATTCATGGAAGAGCTCAAAAGGGATTTTAAAAATCAAATGAGAGGTAGAGGAAAAATTGGGAAAAGAAATGAGAGTGACACAAAAAGAAAGTAACACCTTAAAAAACACAATATGCCAAATGGTAGAAGAGGCACAAAATCCACTGAAGAGAATAACTCTTTATGAAGTAAAATTGGCCAAATGAAAAGAAGATATATAAGTTCAGTGAAGAAAATAAATTTTTTAAAAAATTAGAATTAGAGTGCCTAAAAGGCATGATCAAAAAAAGCACCTAGAAGAGATCTCAAAATGAAAACTCGCAGCAATATTACAGCTAAATTCCACAGCTCCCAAGTCAAGTAGAAAATAGTGCAAGTAGCCAAAAAGAAACAGTTCAAATATTGTAGAGCCACAGTAAGGATAACATAAGATTTAGCATCTTTTACATTAAAGAAACGCATGAAAAGGTATGAACAGGAAAGAAAAAACCATAAGGTATTAGATAAGATTAAACTGTTTTCATTCCCATGTGAGAAGTTGGTATGTGCAGCAATGAATTCTTTCAATTTCTATTTTACCCTCTGGATCTAAGATATCAGGGAAGTTTTCTTTTATAATGTCTTGAAAAATGATATCTAGGCTTTTTTTTTAATCATGGCTTTCAGGCAGTCCAATAATTCTTAAATCATCTCTCTTTGATCTATTTTTCAGGTCAGTTGTTTTCCCAATGAAATCTTTCACATTTTTTCATTGTTTTTGATTTTATTTTCTTGATGTCTCATAAAGTCATTAGCTTCCACTTGCCCAATTCGAATTTTTTAGGAGTTCTTTTCTTCAGTGAACTTTTGTATCTCTTCTTCCATTTGACCTTTTCTACCTTTTCTACTTTTTAAGGAATTCTTTTCTTCAATTTATTTTGTGTTTCTCGTACTAGGTCACAGTATTCAGTACACAGTATAGTTCTTCAATATTTTTTATGCCTTTTTTCTCTTTTCATAATTTTCATTCCCCTACCACTCTTAGCTCTTTAATTCTTCTAGGAATTCTTATTGGGCTTATGTCTGATTAG